>NW_027187334.1:23502-23584 GCF_028583685.1 Petaurus breviceps papuanus | reverse complement strand
CAGCACGGAGGGCTTGTCACTGAGACTGGGGGCTGGGCACTGGGGCTGGGTGCTGGGCATGGGGAATGAGTGGTGGGGCTGG
>NW_027187334.1:22949-23492 GCF_028583685.1 Petaurus breviceps papuanus | reverse complement strand
GGCTGGGTGCTGGGCATGGGGAATGAGTGGTGGGGCTGGGCACTGGGTCTGGGTTTGGAGGGCTGGGCGCTGAGACTGGGGACTCGACACTGGGGCTTACGGCTGTGCACTAGGCCCTTGGCACTGGGGCTTACAGCTGGGCACTGGGGCTTACGGCTGGGCACTGGGGCTGGAGCCTGGAGGCTGGCTACTAGGTGCTGGGTGCTATGCACTGCGACTGGGGACTGGGTGCTGGAGGCTGTGAACTGGGGCTGTGGGCTGGGAAGTGGGGCTGGGCGCTGAGTACTGGGCACTGGGGCTCGGCATTGTCGGCTGGGCCCTGGGGCCGCGCACTGAGGGGCTGGGCCCTGGGGCTGCCTGCTGAAGCCTGGACACTGGGGCTGTGTACACGGCATGGGCAATGAGCAGTGGGCCTGGGCACTTGGGCTTGTTGTGTGGGTTGGGCTCTGAGATTGGGGCCTGGGCACAGGGGATGGGGTCTGGTAACTGGGGGCTTGGCACTGGGGCTGGGTGCTGGGCACTGGGGCCTGGGTAGTGGGGCTT
>NW_027187334.1:0-22939 GCF_028583685.1 Petaurus breviceps papuanus | reverse complement strand
GGGCTGGGTGCTGGGCACTGGGGCCTGGGTAGTGGGGCTTTGGTCTGAGGACCGGGGCTGGGTCCTGAGTGCTGGGCATGGGGAATGGGTGGTGGGGCTGTGCACTGGGGCTCAGCACTGAGGGCTGAGCACTGAGACTGGGGTTGGGCACTGAGGCTGTGGGCTGGACACTGGGCCTGGGTGGGGGGCACTGGGGCTGTGTGCTGGGCACTGGGGCCTGGGTAGTGGGGCTTTGGTCTGGGCACTGGGTCTGGGCACTGAGATTGTGTTCTGGGTACCGGGGATGGGATCTAGCAGCTGGGCAGTGGGGCTGGATGCTGGGCACTGAAACTGGGTACTGGGCATGGGAAATGGGGGGGCTGGGCACTGGGGCTCAGCACTGAGGGCTGGGCACTGATACTGGGGCGTGAATACTGGGGCTTGGGGCTGGACACTGGGCCTGGGTGCTGGTCATGGGAAATGAGTGGTGGGGCTGGGCACTGGGGCTGGGTTCGGAGGGCTGGGTGCCGAGACTGGGGAATGGACACTGGGGCTTACAGCTGGGCACCGGAGCTGGGGCCTGGAGGCTGGGGCCTGGGTGCTGGGACCTAGACACTGGGGCTGGGTGCTGGGTGCTATGCACTGCGACTGGGGACTGGGTGCCAGAGCCTGAGCACTGGGACTGGGTACTGGGGCTTGCCACTGGGGCCTGGGTCTGGGCGCTGAGTGCTAGGCAGTGAGACTAGGGGCTGGGCACTGGGGCTGGTGGCTGGGATCTGGAAACTGGGGCTGGGCGCTGAGAGCTGGGCACTAAGACTGATGGGTAGGCACTGTGGCTGCGTCCTGGAGGCTGTGCCTGGGGGCTGGGGACTGGGCACTATGGATGGGTGCTGGGCACTGGGGCCTGGGTACTAGGGCTTAGGGCTGGGCATTAAGGCTGTGGGCTGGACATTGGGCCTGAGTGGTGGGAACTGGGGCTGTGTGCTGGGCACTGGGGCCTGGGTAGTGGGATTTTGGTTTGGAGCTGTGTCCTGGGCACTGGGGATGGGCGCTGAGGGCTATGCACTGGGGGCTGGGTGCTGGGCATGGGGAATGAGTGGTGGGGCTGGTCACTGGGGCTGGTTTGGGGCGCTGGGTGCTGAGACTGGGGACTGGACACTGGCGTTTACAGCTGGGCACTGTGGACTGGACACTGGGACTTACAGCTGGACACTGGGGCTCGTGGCTGTGCACTGGGTCTGGATGCTGAGCACTTGTGGGTGGGCACTGGGGCTGGATGTAGGGGACTGGGCACTGGGGCTGAAGGCTGGACTTTGGGGTTGGGTGCTAGGCACTGGGTCTGGGTACTGGGAGCGGGACACTTTGGCTGGGTGCTGGGCATGGGTAATGAGCTGTGTGGCTGGGCACTGGGGCTGGGTTTGGACTGCTGGACACTGAGACTGGGGACTGGACACTGGGGCCTCAGCACTGGGGCTGGGGGCTGATCATTGGAGGCTCAGCACTGGGGCCTGGGCCAGGATTGGAGCAGAGAAAGTTGAACCCTCATCTGGCCACTTTGCAAGGTGTGTTGGTGCCAGCTTGAAGGCCAGCCTAATTAATAAGTCTAGGTTTTGTCCTGGGCAGTGGAGAGCCATGGAAGGCTTTGGGGGTTGGGGTGATATGATGACAGTGGTGGAGTCGTTTGCGTTTGCTGTCACTTCCAGGAGCTTTGCTTGGTGGCCTCCTTGCTCCTTCAGGGCATGATAGGGGAGCCAGGGGCAGGAAAGCACTGTGTCACCTTCCCACTAATGAAGACTGAGGGCATCTTCCCATATTTGCTCTATACCCCCAGCAGGGAGCTGCTACCGTGTTTCCCCGATAATAAGACACTGTCTTATTAATTTTTTTGGACAGAAAAACACCAGAGGGCTTATTTTCAGGGGAGGGCTTATTTTAATGAACATTGACAGCAATTTTAATAAACAGGTAAATGTGAACAAAAAAATGTACCTTTATTCAATAAGCAAATCACTGGGGAAGAACAGGATGACGCGCTCACTGCTGCAGCTCTGATTGGATGCAGCTCAGAGCGCGGCGTGTGTTTCACGGGGGGGGGAGGGTGCATACAGAGGGTACCGTAATGTAGTGTGTAGCGCAGGGGATCACCTTCACTGCAGTAGCAATCTCAATAGGGCTTATTTTCGGGGGAGGGCTTATTTTAGAGGAATCTTACACAGTAAGGGGAGGGCTTATTTTCAGGATAGGTCTTATTATCGGGGAAACACGGTAACTACCATGTGCGCTTTTCTCCTAGGTCCAGCAATAGGATTCCTGCCCCCTGCCCCCTTGGAGTGTTGGGCTGGTGCTCGTCACACCTCCGGTGCCGCACCCCAGGGTTTCATAGAAGAGGGATATGGCCCCTGGAGGCAGAATGGGGAGCAGTGCCCTGGGGTTGCTCCATGCAGCAGATTTGGTAAGGAATGGGCCACCATGTGGAGCCCTTCAAAGCTGAGAAAAGGCTTTCCACACAAGTAGCAGGAGGCTTCAATTCTGGCAACTCATACATCACCTGCTCGTGGCCGCTCCTCTGGTAGATGGCGGAGCCAGGATTCAAGTCCAGGTCAGGTGACCCAGTACACAGAAGGCCAGGTCAGGAGGCCCTAAGTCCAAATGCTGCCTCAGACACTGATTGGTCGTGGGACCCTGGGCAATGTACTTAACCTCTGTCTTCCTCAGTTTCCTCATCTGTAATATAGGGATGATAAGAGCACCTACCTCTCCTCCCCCACCTGACCTCCTCACTATCTTGTGAAGATCAAATGTGATAATATTTGTAAAGTTCTTTGCAAACCTCAAAGTACTACATTAATGCAGCCTGTTATTGTAATCGTTTTGATTTTACACTGTCTTAGTAGAGAGGGTGAAGTAATATTCTAGACAGCCCATGTGCTGCACTGGTACTGGTGATCAAGGGGACAGGCCTAGGGACTGGGCCTGTGATTTTATTAGCATGAGCAAACTTCCCCTTCCAATACCGGTAGGCACCTTCCCTACAACTTCCAACCTTAGAGAACTACCCAGAGCCCTGACAGGTGAGGTGACTTGCTCAAGGTTACCTAGCCAGGATGTGTGAGAGGCAGAACTCGTACCCAGAGCTCCCTGTTCACTGCGCCATTCTGTGTCTATGAACAGTACAGTAGGGTAAAAAGAACCCCATCGAGGAATGTGAGATCAACTCTGAAATCAAGGAAATAAATAAAGAATGAGGATTCATATTTTTAAAAGATTTCCATTTCAGAAAGCAAACATTGAAAGTGTGTTTCTGAACTCGAGTATGGATTCACCAACAGATGAACAGAAGTTGGCCCCACGGATAATGTTTTGCTGTTTGGAATCTGAGTTGGAGGGTGACGAGACCCAATTTCTAGTCCTACCTTTCATACTTAACTGTGTGCCTCTGAGCTGGTCATTTAACCTCTCTAAGCCTCAGTATTCTCATGTGTAAGATGGGGATAATAATATTGATACCTTGTATGGTTGTGTTATAAATCAGTTATAGAGTCCACAAAGTCTTTGTGTAGTTTTAAGCTATTAAAGCTTATGCAAATATCTTAGCAGAACCCACAGACTTCAGTGTATGCTTGTTTTCTCCATTAGGATTTATTTCCTACTATGAGAACTTACCAATGAAACTCATAAATAGGGAAATGGCTTTGTATTGAGATAGTGAAGGTCTTTCTATGGTCAGTCAATATCATCAATGTTTGCCTTACTTGGCAAAGCAAAAAAACAACTTTTTTGACTCCGTTAAGTTTTTGAATGATAAAAACATTTAATATTCCTTTTTTCTTAAAACAAGAAAACAAAGTAGGAAAATACATTGTACTTTATCTTTGCATCTTTGTTTCATATTATGCTGTGAAAGCTTGAAGTTGCACTAGGACTTTTGAGACACCCTGTATAAATGTAATCAATACCAGCTTTGAGTAACATCTTCATCATATACAAGGGGCAGCTGTTAATAGGGTCTACTGATGCCTTACGTACTTTGGAGAAAAGTAATTGGAGGATACACAGTAAGTTGCACTTTGGAGAACATATGCCAGTAGTGCCCTCAGTCTGCAAAGTTACTCCTAGGCTGCCCCCAAAGAAGTTAGTCATTTTCCGGCCTCCTAACCTCAGAGATTAAACAAGAAGGTTAACCTCTCTATTTCAGGCCTAGGAAGTTGTGTTGGAATACTACATTTGATTTCTCTGGCAAGACTTGCTGTTAACTATGGCATACCTCTGGAAGAAGGTTATCGATGACATTTGGTCAAGATCTTCATGGAGAAGGGCTGATAGGGCCTTTCTGCACATCTCCTGTCTGATCTCCAGTCTCATCATTAGATCAGGAGCTGATTGAGCTGATGAGATTTTCATTCTATTTTTCCTCATGCTTCCATTGCACAGTCTGACAAGGTGATACCAGGCTCTCAGGGTATGTACTGTCCACCTTTGGTATCAAGGTTTGAAATTTAGTCGAAGTCATTCCTCATTGCAAACAAAATCAGCAAAACAACAAGAGACAACAATGGTCTATCTTGGAGGACCACCCAAAGACAAACACAAATATGCTATTGATGGAGTCCTAAAACCCAATTTGTAAATTATCTGAGAAGGCCATTAATCTGTCCATACCCTTTGGTATGAGATCCCACTGTTAGACATATTCTCCAAAGCATTCAAAGCAGAAAGACTCCTATACAAGCCAAAATCTTCATAGCAGCAATTTTTTATGGTGGCAAAAGAACTGAAAAAAAGGGGGCTCCCATTGGTTGTGGAATGACAACAAATTCTGGTATAATGAATGTAATGAAATATTAAGAAATGACAAGTGTTCAGAATGTAGAGACAAGTGGGAAAACTTGTATAAACTGATACAGAGTGAAGTGATTATAACTAGGAAAACATTATGTATAATGACTTTGATAATGGAAATGAAAACAACAATACAGCTAAGCCAAAAGCTGTGTATGGAATTGTAACAAGTAATCTTGGCCCTGGGGGTGTAATGGACACTGAGACATAACAGGACAGCTAGGCCAATTATAATTTGATAGGAGTGTTTATTAACCGGCCGGGGCTGCCTCTCAGACCAAAAGACAGCATCGAGCTTTCTGTTAGACATAATTTTATACACAATGTGATTGCTGGAAACAGAATATGTTTCTAAGGGGTTAGCATTGTTTTCATTGAAGTGGAGCTTTCTCAGTACTATTCTTATCGAAGCAAAACATTCTCAGTATTATTCTTATTTAAACAAAGCCTTGGTATTATTTCTAAGCGAAACAGACCTGAATCCGTGGCATGTTTCTAGCAATACAGGTGAAACATTTCTTTACTATTGGAGCCTATTAGGTGGTTTCCAAGGAACCCAGTAGGGGTCCCCTCTAGCAGGTTTAAGGGAGCTCTAGTGTATAATTTCTTTCTTTTTTTTTAAAGCAATCGGGGTTAAGTAACTTGCTCAAGGTTACACGGCCAGTTATTTCTGGGTGTGATGCTGAGTAGGTGAGCCCAGATGACACTGGAGCTGGTGCCCTTACTCACTGAGCCACCTGGCCTCCCCTAAGCAATTGGGGTTAAGTAACTTGCTCAAGGTTACAAGGCCAGGTATTTCTGGGTGGGTGCTAAGTGTCTGAGCCCGGCATTTGATTTCCAGGTCTTCTCAACACTGGAGCCAGTGCTCTTACTCGCTGTGCTACCTGGACACCCCTTAGTGTATAATTTCTGGTAGGCACTTCACTCCCTCCTTTTGACTGGTTCATAGTTGTATCTCTGACTCATCTGAGTCCAGGGGAACCTATATAGGGACATAGGCAGTGGGAAGGGCAAACAGCTTAACAGCTTGAATCCTTTGTCTAACATAGGTAGTTAGGCAGTTAATAAGGCAGAGGGTCAATAGCAATCCCAATGACAACAAAGCAAATAGTCCTATAAGGGAAGTTCCAAGTGATGTGAGCCAGGGGAACCAGTTTAAAAAAAAAGAGATTGGTACCAAGACATAGATTGTTGATGATGAGCCTCTCTGTCAGCCAAAAGTTGACGTACAGTAGCCAGAGATTCCTGAAGCACCCCGGAGTGGTTGACATAAAAACAGCAGGTTTCTCCAAGGGCCATACAAAGGCCACCTTGCTTAAGAAACAGGAGGTCTAAACCTCAGAGGTTTTGGAGAACCACTTCGGCCAGGGTACCTAGGGTGGTCTCCAAGTCTCGGATATCTGTGTAGACTTGGGAGGTGAGGGCTTCAAAATGACTATTTCCTTGTACTAGGGCCGTGGTTCCCACTGCTGCTGAACCTGCTATGCCTAGACCAACTAAGATAGGGACTAAAATGGGGACTGTTCTTTTATCGCAGGCTTGTAGCCCAAAACGTTCACGAGCCCCTTCTCCTGAATAAATGTATATCTGTGGAAGGACATGAACTAAAATGCAGAATTCGGGGGAGTTACCAGAAAGGAGGCATTCCTGTACACAAGCAGTTAAGCCTAAGGTACAGGCAAACCAAGCATTTTTAGGGGCTAAGAAAACATTTGGTGAAAATTCCTGTTTGGGAAAAAACTCGACCACCGAAGCACAAAGGTTTTTATAAGGTGACTGCTGGAGGGCGTAGCCCCTAGATTTAATACACTAGGCTTGTCCCTGCACATCCCGTAATGTAAGCTTGAGGAAGCCAAGGTTACAGCAGGCAAGGATATCAGTACCAGTGAGTGTGGGCTTCCAATACTGAATTTCATGATCAGTCAAACCCTTTGACGAATTTAAACCTAGCCCAACAAAATAAGGAGGGGCAGGGTTCAAGCAAAACCCGCAGTCAGAAGTTAGGCTGGGATCCGAGGAATTTAGGAAAGAGAAAAAAGTATCAAGAACATGAAAAGTATAAGAGTGGGCATGTAGCCTGGGGTTTGCCAAAGTAATCTCTGAACCCGCAGGGGTTATGGTGGAATGTGGGTTAAGGGGCCCATGCGGAGTTTGATCAGCGTCCGGAGGTGGGTTGAGGACTGGGTTGGGACCGGTGGGAATGAGATCCCTTGGCACCGGAGTGCACTGAATAGTGAACAAGGCTACTGGATCCCTTCCTACAACATAAAATCTAACTCCCCATGTCCTCCCCGTTTTCCAAGTCTGTTTAGACCAATTTAAAATCCTGATGACAACCGGGTTACATGATTTAAGGGTATTACAATGAAATGAAATGTGGTGGTCACGGTTGCCACCGGAGACCCAGTCAGCAATGGTGACACAATCCCAATTGACAGAGTGATATTTCCCGGTCCCCCCCACAATCGGGAGACCCATCCTCAGGGCAGACATATTTTGGGTTGACCAAAGCCTGCTTTTCTGCTCTACAAGCAGCACCATTGGTCCCCGAAAAATACATGCCTGTGTAGGGAAACAACATAAATCTGGGGCTAAGCAGGGTACAGAGATCAAAGAAAAAGATGGGCTGTCCATGAGTCACATTTTTTAAATTAGAGTCCCATCAATTGTCCTAATAAGAGTCCAAGAGTACAAAGTGGGAGTGTAGGGGTTAGGACCTAAAGGCAAGACCACTAGAAGCAGGAACATCACAACAGTCTCTTGGTTTTCAGTTGTAAGTCACTGGTGGGTTCTGCCACTCACAGGTCTGGAGAGCTGGGAGGAGTCGTCACTTTAACAGCAGATGGGGTAGTCAGTATAACCTGGTATGGGCCAGTCCAACAGGGCTCAAGTGAGGAGTCTTGGGGTAGTTTGTGGGTGGGCACTCAATCTCCAATATTCACTGAGTGTGCAGGATCTTAGGGTGGTGAATGAGGAGTGGCCTGGTACACTGCCCGAACCGAGTTTTGGATGTCTCAAGGAGCCTGGAGGGACTTGAGAAGTAAATCATTAACAGTCATACATAACAGCATTCAACACCCGAAATACAGTAGGAGGTGGGGTCCTGAACAGAATCTCAAAAAGAGAAGTGAATTTTACACATATATATTCAGTTACAAATATTAACATTTGCTTAGATGATAGAATAATTACTTTTTTAAAAGACAGCAGATATAAATTATTGCACGTTTAATGTCTTTGGGAAAACTGTTACAAACAGCCATCACTACAGTGCAGATGGATGGCTTCTCCCTTCTACATTAGGAGGAACAGAAATATTTGGGTATTTTCCCAAGTTTGTGGAAGGAGGCTGGGACAGCCTTTGTGCCCGCTTACCACCCTTGACTCTGAACAAACAATGGATTGGGTCATTTAGATCTCCTCAAGACATCTAACTCAAAACAACAAGCATTTAGTTAACTAACAAGCATATATTAAAAGATTACTATGTGCCAGGTATTGTGCTAAGTGCAGAGGACAGAATGAAAGGCAAAAACAGCCCCTGCCCTCAAGAAGCTTATATTCTAATAGATGTGTTGAGCACCTACTGTGTATCAGGCCCTGTGCCGGGCACTGGGAATACAAAGGCAAAAACAAAACAATTACTGTCCTCTGAGAACATTTTACTGAGGAAAAAGATGTACACAGATAAGTACAAACAATATATAAAGTAAATGTGTGGTGTGATTTGTGCTTTGTTCTCACAAAGGACCATGGCATCAGGGAGATGATGACATGACTTGCAGCCGACTTGGATTTAAGTGAAGGAGGGCTGTGCAAGATCACCAGCCTCACTTTCCCCTGCAGAGCCATCTGTGGCCAGATATCCATCAAGATGACTGGAGATGGCCAGGATGCAATGGGAGACCCTGGCCCTTTTAGGGTAAGGTCTTTTCAGGTCCTCACTTAGAGTGAAGTAGTGACCATTCAGTAAATAGGCCTCTTTAAGAAGGGAGTGAAAGGATGGCCCCTTTAATAAAAAAAGGAAACTGTGAGGGAAGATCCTCAGGGTTACTGGCAAAAAGAGAAGCACTTACTATTTATATTCACTCTACATCATTCACTTACATTACACACGGAGTTAGAAAATGCATACACATATGTGTGCATATTTGTATATCTTTGTAAATATAAAGCAAATCCAAATTAATGGTGGAATTAAAACTGGGGTACTCAGGAAAACTTTGAATGGAGGTTGTTATAAACATGCTCAGTCTAGGAATAAGCATTTTCATTACCTTTATTTTACATTTATTCTGTCCTGAACAAATGGGTAGCCTCCGGAAAAGACTACAGAGAATCAGACAAAGGCAAGCCCTTTTATGCTGCTTCTATTCAATTTTCCTGTCTTGTTCCTCCCCTCAGAACTGGAAGTGGTCCCAGGTCTTCTGGGTTACAATCTTTCAGACCTGCCCATTATCATGTGTGTTAATGAAAAGTTGGTGACCATCCCTTGACCCCCAGCCGGTCTGAGTCAGCTTACCTCAGGCCCCTTCCAAGGGTAAACTTACAGATTTCTTGCAGCTATATGACTGGATAGCGTGCTTCCTCCCTTCCTCCCTTATCCTGATTTATACCCTCCTGTTCACCCTGTGCAAGATCTGTTTTTGAAACACCCATCGTTACCATAGGATCTGTGGAAACCAAATTTTCAGCATTTCTCACAAGGTGACAGTTGAGCAGAGCCTGTAAGGAAGCTAGATGTTCCTGGAGACGGATGTGAGGATGAAAAACATTCTAAGTGTGGGACACAGCCTGAGCAAACGCAAGGAACTGGGAGATGCCATGCCACCTATAGGGCATGTGCTGATGCACACAGATCCATTTGTCTGGGATGTAGAATGTGAAATGGAGTAACACTTAATCAATCTATAAAAACAGGTTGGAGCCAGACAATAAAAGGCTTTAAATACCGAACAGAGGAATCTGTATTTTATCTACAAGGAAATAGGCAGCCTTTAAAGCTTCTTGAGTAGCAGAGTGATATCTGTACATTGTCCATATCTAAAGTGGGTTTGTTTATTTGTTTATTAGCAAAAAAATTTATTTATTTGCTAGCATGGCATCCTGCACAGGCGGTAGCATAGACATATCCTCTGCCCTCTAGACAATCACAATCAAGCAAACTCTGATTCATACATAGAGAAAGGTTATTGTTTCAAATCTCTGCCCCATGGATCTGGGATCTTACAGCTTGGGCACTCCTACTGACCCAGTTTTTTCTTTACAATCCCTTCAAGGTTTATTATTAGGAAAATCTATAAATTCAGCATGAGGCAAGCAGCAAAGGCACCCCACCCACAAAATGCAGGGTGAAGGAGGAAGAAGACTTTTGTACCTGAGGTAATCACCCTCTTTCCTTTAAGTGGAGAAAGGGACCTCCTCAAAGAGAGGACAAAATCAGAGTAGCTCTCATTTATGTGACTTAAGATAGACAAAGGATCTTCTTTTCAACAAACCAGTAAAGTTAGTAGTAGTACAAGTATATTATCCCCATTTTACAGATGCAAAAACTGAGGCTTAGGAAGACAAAATGAGGGGCAAGGGGTCACACAGCTAGCAACTGTCAGTCAGCCACAGGTGTTCAGGCTCCAAAGCCAAGATTCTTTCTACTCTGCCCTGCTGCTTTTTTTAATTAATTAAACAAATATTTGTTAAGCACTTACTCCGTACAGGGACACATATGCGGTACTGTGAAAGATAGGAAGTTTAGGTAAACCACAATTTCTGCTTGAATGGAGCTCAGAGTCTAGGCAGAAGATAAGATATACTCACAGATAGCTCGGATACAAAATACTATGGGATAAGTACACAACAAGGGTACAGAGGAAGTGCAGAGAGAGCAGAGGGGAAAGGCCTTACTAACTGCACAGCACTTGAAAGGGCTTTGATTTGATGAATGGATAGAAATTGAATATGCAGAGACAGAGGAGGGAGTTCTGGGCATAAGTAAGAGAACTGGGCAAATGCCTACAGGCAGGAAAGTGCTAAGTGTCCTCAAGAATTACCTTCAAGAAGCCTGAGGTTTTACGCCACATCCTGCAAAGTGGCAAAGAGGATAAAAGATGAAAACAGTAAACCATTGGCTAGCCTTCAGGAAGACAAGCACAATTATTCGGGCACAGCTAGCACCAGGAACTGGGCTGAACATTCTGGACATCAATGTGGAATTATATGAATTAAATGTCTAAAGTATTCACAGGCTTTGACCCAGATATCTTACTCCAAGGAATATATCCTAGGAAGATCAAGGCCCCAAATAAAGGTGCCACATCCAGTAAAACATTCATCACAGCATTTTTTTGTGTTATCAAAGAACTAGAAAAAAGTGGGTATCCATTGACAGGGAGTATATAAATGTAATGAAATATTATTGTACTGTAAGAAATAAGGACCTCAAAGAAGCATGAAAAGAATTTCATGAACTGATGGAAAGTGAAGTCAGCAGAAGCAGGAAAGCAGTATGCACAATGACTACAATGATGTAAACAAAAAGAGCAATAAAACAAAGATAAAAGAAGTTTCATTATAATGATCAATCTTGGCCCCGGAGAGATGAGGAAACTTATTTTCCTCCTTTCCTTATGTCAAGTCTCCTTTGCTACAAGGGAGGACTCAAGGGGCAAGGGGAATAGCATTCTAAACAGAAATACCTGGAATATAAAAACGAAAGTCATTAATATAACTTAAAAACTAAAATACAAGACGAATTTCTTAAACACACAATAGCCACAACAAAAAGAATTTGATTTGAATTACGAAAAAGGGAGAACAGTAACCTGGCACAGAGAAATAGAAGTGATAGTCCCATAATACTCTGTCTCAATTAGACAACTTCTAAAGGATTATACCTCATAAATTCTCATTGAGAAATTACATTGGCAAGCTAGGCCAGGATGCTGACAAAACTAAAAACCATATCATACCAAAAATCATTTGAGGGAACTGGAAATGCTTAGAAAGGAAGAAGAAAGGGAGGCTTAATAGTCATGAGAACTGTATTCAAGAATTTAAAGGATTAGCTTGTGGAAAATGGATTAGACTTATTCTACTAGGCCCAGGTGATTATTCAAAAGATGAAAGATTTGCCTGGAAAAATAGTGACTTCCTGTAATGGGAATGCAAATTTGGAAGATCTTCCCTGCCCCTAGGCTAAAGTGCACCTGAAGGCTGGGGTGGGTGGCTTGTTTTTCAGTAGATACTTTTTGATTGGCCAGTGGGTCAATAAGGTTGTTACATTCTCTGAGCCAGGAGAAGGCTATATAAACCCTGATGTGAGGCTTTGTTTTGGGGCTCACTTTGAGAAGTGTTCTGTGATTTGATATGGATTCTGGGAAGCCGTTGTCTAGAGCCCCCCAGCTTTGAAAAACCCAGATGTTGAAACCCAGATGTTGATTTGGTATGGATGTAATGGTTGGACAGTTTGGAAATCTGTCTACTTGATCTGTTTCTGTCTTGATAATTCTGTCTGTATATTCTGAAGTTCGGGGTGCTGACCTCTTTCCCCTGAACTAGGTAAAAGATATATGTTTGACTGATTAAAGTAAGCTTGTTAACCCATTTTGAGTTGCTTTCCTTTATCAAAGCAGATCCAAGAACCTGTGTGAGCAGCCACCTTAGGGACGCCGGGGTGCTTGCTGCCACACTTCCTCGTTACTGAAGTTCTTCAAGCAAAGGCTGGATGGCAACTGGTCACGGATATTGTACAGGGGTTTCTTGCTTATGTATATAAATTGAATTAGATACTCCTGTGGGTTCCCTTCCAGTTATAAGATTCTGTGATTCTGGGAATGGCCAGTTACTTGAAAGACATTTTGAAGGCATAAATAAGTAAGATCCACAGGGCCATCTCCACTCATCTTGATTTATATCTCACAACTAGACCCAGATGGTTCTGGAGGAGAAAGTGAGACTGATGACTTTGCACAGTCCTGCCAATTCACTCACAAGTCATGGCAACACCTGCCCAATGCCATGGTCCTGTTTCAGAACGAAGGAAAAACAACAAGTAAGATCCAATATAATGAGTACAATATGGGCTAAGTGAAAGACATGGACAGGAGAAGATCTGTTAGGAAGTGTATTAGCCCAGGATGCTCTGATGACAAGCTGAGAAACAGAAAAGGATCATTTAGCTGCTTACTCTTGAAGCTGTAGCTTATTTTGACTATGCCACCACAGCATCAGTATTCAAATTTTAAGTACTGCTGCTCATGTTTAAACATACTTAGTTTTCTCATAAAATATGTGACTTTGAAAAAAAAAGTTTCCTATGTTCTTAAATGAATTTTTATTATTTTTAAAATTTTAATTAATTTGTTCATATTTTTTAGTTTACAACATTTAAGTTCCACAGTTGCTTGAGCTTCAAAATTTCTCCCCCTCCTTCTCCTCCCCCCCATCATGGAGGCATGCACTCAAATATAGGATCTACAAATATCTTCACATTAATCATTAGTCAGGTTGTACAGAAGGATTGTAACCATTGGAATGATCAGTGGGAGAGAGGAAACAAAACAAAACAAGGAAAAGAAACAGGGCAAGTAGTTTGCTTCAATCTGCATTCAGACTCCGCAGCTCTTTCTCTGGATGTGGCCATCTCTTTGGATCATGAGTCTTTTGGAATTGTCTTATAACCTTACATTGCTGAGAGGAGCCCAGTCTATCGAAGTTGGTCGTCACACATACGTTGTGTCTATGATTGTATACAGATTTCTCCTGGTTCTGCTCTTCTCACTCAGCATCAGTTTATATAAGTCTCTCCAGGTTATTATGAAGTCTGTCTGCTCCTCTTTCCTCATAGCACAGTAGAATTCCATTACATTCGTATACCACAACTTGTTCAGCCATTTCCCAATTGATGGGCACCCCTTAATTTCTAATTCTTTGCCACCACAAAAAGAGCTGCTATAAATATTTTTGTACATATGGATCTTCCTCCCAATTCTATGATCTCTTTGGGATACAACTCTAGACGTGGTATTGATGGGTCAAAAGTTATGAAATTATTCATAGCCCTTTGGGCATAGTACCAGATTGCTTTTCAGAATGTTTGGATCAGTTCACAACTACACCAACAGTGCATTAGTGTTCCCATTTTTCCACATCCTTTCCAGCATTTGTCATTTTCCTGTTTTATCATCTTAGCAAATCTGGCTGGTGAGATGTGGTACCTCAGAGTTGTTTTGATTTGCATTTCTCTAATCAATAGTGAATTAGAGCATTTCTTCATGTGCTTATAGATTGCTTTAATTTCTTTCTCTGAAAACTGCCTGTTCATATCCTTTGACCATTTTTCAGTTGGGGAGTGGCTTGTATCCTTTTATATTGGACTCAATTCTCTGTATATTTTAGAAATGAGACCTTTATCTGAGACACTGGTTGCAAAAATTCTTTCCCAATTTCCCACTTCCCTCTTAATCTTGGTAACATTAGTTTTACTTGTACAGAAACTTTTCAATTTAATGTAATCAAAACTATCCGTTTTGCATTTTATATTGCTCTCTAACGCTTGTTTTGTCATAAAATGCTCCCCTCTCCATAGATCTGACAGGTAAACTATTCCTTGCTCTCCCAGATTTCTTACAGTATCAGCTTTTATACCTAGATCGTGCACCCATTTCAACTTTATTTTGGAGTATGCTTTAAGATATTGGTCTGTGCCAAATTTCTGCCATACTACGTTCCAATTTTTCCAGCAGTTTTTGTCAAATAGTGCATTCTTATCTCAAAAACTGGGGTCTTTGGGTTTATCAAACAGTAGATTACTATAGTCATTGGCTGCTGAGTCTTGTGTACTCAATCTATTCCACTGATCCACTACTCTATTCCTCAACCAGTACCAAGTAGTTTTGATGACTGCTGCTTTATAATACAGATTAAAATCTGGAATGGCTAGGGCACCTTCCCTAGGATTTCTTTTCATTAATTGCCATGATATTCTGGACCTTTTGTTCTTCCAAATGAATTTTGCTACTATTTTGTCCTTTTTTTTTTAAAGCAATTGGGGTTAGGTAACTTGCCCAAGGTTACACGGCACTACTAACATTTTTAGCTCTACAAAGTATTTTTTTTGGTAGATTGATTGGTATGGCACTAAATATGTAATTTAATTTAGGTAAAATTGTCATTTGTATTATATTAGTTTGACCCAGCCATGAGCAACTGATGTTTTTCCAATTAGTTAGATCTGACTTTATTTGTGTGAAAAGTATTTTGTAGTTGTGTTCACACAGGTCCTCTGTTTGTTTTGGCAGGAAGATTCCCAAATATTTTATAATGTCAATAGTAACTTTAAAAGAGATTTCTCTATCTCTTGCTGTTGGATTTTGGGAGAGATAAATAGGAATGTAGAGGACTTAATGTGGGTTTACTTTATATCCTGCAACTTTGACAAATTTATTTATTATCTCAAATAGTTTTTTACTTCATTCTCTAGGATTATCTAAGTATATCATCATATCTTCAAAGACTGATAGCTTAGTCTCTTCTTTGCATAATTTAATTCCTTCAATTTCTTTTCTTCTCTTATTGCTACTGCTAACATTTCTTGCACCAGATTGAATAAGTCGGTTGATAGTGGACACCCTTGTTTCATCACTGATCTTATTGGAAATACTTCTAGCTTATCCCCATTACATATAATACTTGATAATGGTTTTAGATAAATGCTACTTATTATTTTAGGGAAGACTCCATTTATTCCTATACTTTCTAGTATTTTTTAATGAGAATGGATGTTGTATTTTGTCAAAAGGCTTTTCTGCATCTATTGAGATAATCATATGGTTTCTTCTAGTTTTGTTGTTGATGTGATCAATTATATTGTTAGTTTTCCTTATATTGAACCATCCTGACATTCCTGGAATAAATCCTACCGGATCAAAGTGTATTATTCTCGTGATAAGTTGCTGTATTCTTTTTGCTAATATTTTATTTAGAATTTTTGCATCTATATTCCTGAGGGAAATTGGTCTATAATTTTCTTTCTCTGTTTTGTCTCTTCCTGATTTAGGAATCAGTACCATATTTGTGTCATAAAAAGAGTTTGGTAGGACTCTTTCTCCAGTTTTGCCGAATAGTTTGTAACTTATTGGAATCACTTGTTCTTTAAATGTTTGGTATAATTCACTAGTAAATCAGTTTGGCCCTGGAGATTTTTTCCTAGGGTGTTCATTGATGGCTTGTTCGATTTCTTTTTCAGAGATGGGGTTATTTAAGTAGTTTACTTCCTCTTCAGTTAATCTGGGCGATTTATATTTTTGAAAATATTCATACACTGGAGTGGGGGCAGAGCCAAGATGGCGGAGTAGAAGCATGACCTTCCTGAGGCACCGGCTTCTACCTTTCCCAATCCATGTAAAAAGGGGACTGTAAACAAACTTTGGAGCTGCAGAACCCACAAAATGACACAGAGAAGCTAACCTCCCGCTGAGGATAGCCCAGCAGGCCAGCAGGAATCGGCCAGCTCAGTGCTCTCAGAGCGGAGCCCAGCCCCACGCCAAGGCTTTGGCCCCAGGGTGGGCCTGATCAGCCATGGGCCAGAGGGATTCCAGATCAGCAGCAGCTGTGGCAGTTTCCAGATATATCAACATGTAGATGCGAAGGACAAAGTGGGACGTCAGTGCAGTCTGGACTTTGGGACCCAGTAAGTGGGGGTGCATGGCTTTTGCCCCCAGGGGCGAGAAGCCACTGAAGTGCCTACACAGCCAGCCAGCGCCACGTCGCAGCTTCAGCTCCTGGCCTGCAGAGTATAGGGGGACCAAGCACCAGTCTGAGGTGTAATCGCTCTTGCTTTAACCTGCTTGGATCTGGATTGCAGTCTAGGGTGGAGGTCCTGGGGTGTGTGTCCAGCTTGCCAGAGCATGTGGAGACCTCAGAGAGGGCACCCATCTAATACCTCTGGCAGCTGAGAAAACCCCAGTGTTTGGGACAAAAGCTCCCCTGTCTGGTGGCAGAGTCCTACTGTGGCAAAAAGCCCAGGGGTCAAGTGACTGAGGGGCAACATGACCAGGGAAAGAAACAAAGCAGACAGAAGATTCCAACATTACACTCCTATTTGGGGGATAAAAAGGAGCAAAGCATGGAACAGGAGGAAAACAGTGAAGTCAGAACTCCTGCACCAAAAGCTTCAAAGGAAAATACAAGCTGATTACAGGCCATAGAGGACCTTAAGAAGGAGATAAGAGAAGTGGAGGAAAAATTGGGAAGAGAAACGAGAACAATGCAAGAAAATTATGAAATGAGAGTCAACAGCCTTACTGAGGAAAATAATACCTTAAAAAACAGACTGACTCAAATGACAAAAGAGGCTCAAAAAGGCAATGAGGAGAAGAATGCCTTAAAAAGCTGAATTTGCCGGATGGCAAAAGAATCTCAAAAGCTCAATAAGGAGAATCATGGCTTCAGAATTAGATTGTAGCAAATGGAAGCTAATGACTTTATGAGAAATCAAGATGCTTTTAAACAGATCCAAACAAATGAAAGAATAGAAGGCAATGTGAAATATCTCATGGGAAAAACCACTATCCTGTAAAATAGATCCAGGAGAGATAATTTAAAAATTATTGGACTGCCTGAAAGCCAAGACCAAAGTAAAAACCTAGAAATCATCCTCCAAGAAGTTCTCAAAGAAAACTGCTCTGATGTTTTAGAACCAGAGGGTAAAATCGATGTTGAAAGAATCCACTGATCACCTCCTGAAAAAGATCCCAAAAAGAAAACTCCTAGGAATATTATAGCCAGTTTCCGGAATTCCCAGATTAAGGAGAGAATATTGCAAGCAGCCAGGAAGAAGCAATTTGAATAGTGTGGAAACACAATCAGGATAACCCAGGATCTGGCAGCTTCTACACTGAGGGATCGAAGGGCTTGGAATATGATATTCCGGAGGTCAAAGGAGCTGGTATTAAAACCAAGAGTCACCTAACCAGCAAAATTGAGTGTCATGTTTCAGGGGAAATATGGTCATTCAGTGGAATAGAGGACTTTCAAGCATTCTTGCTGAAAAAACCGGAGTTGAATAAAAAAATTGATATTCAGATACAAGAAGCAAGAGAAGCATGAGAAGGTAAACAGGGAAAAGAAATCATAAGGAACCACAGGACCAATTTAATAGGAAGGGATGATACTTAAAAGGTGAAATTAAGAGGTGAGGGAGGAATATAGTGAGAGGAGATGGGGAGAGACAGAATGGGGTAAACTATCTCATATAGAAGAGGCAAGGGAAAATGGTTACAATGGAGGGGAAGAATAGGAAGGCAAAAGGGAATGAGTCAACCTTATTTCCATTGAATTTGGCTTGAGGAGGGAATGAAATACACACTAAATAAGGTATATCACCCTCCTGGAGAGTAGGGGGGAAAGGTATGAGAGGGAGGATGATGAAAGGGAGGGCAGGCTGGGGTGGGAGGGAAGTTGGAACCCATTTTTGAAAAGGGATGGCATCAAAGTAGAGAATAGAACAAGTGGGAAGTGGGATAGGCGGGAGGGAAATATATTCAGTCTTTTACAATATATCTTCTATGTTATTGTTTTGCATTAGCCACACATGTACAACCTATACTGAACTGCTTATCTTCCCAGTAAGGGTGGGTGACAAGGAAGGAAGGGGATGCATCTGGAATTGAAAGTTTTAAAATCAAATATTCAAATATATATGTATATGTGTGTACATATATACATATATATACATATATATGTATGTATATATATATATACTATTATTAATACCATCTTACATGTAATTGGGAAATAGATATACAGGCACTGAGGCATAGAGATCCACTGGAAAAGTCGAAAGGGGTATGGGGGAAAATATGGGAGAGAGCAGATTGGAGGAGGGGATATCCTGTGGGACTGCTATTTTGGGGCGGTGGGTAGGGGAAAAACAGGGAGAAAATTCGCAACTCAACATCTGGCGGAAACGAATGATGTAAATAAGAAGTTAATAAAGCATTAAAAAATATTCATTCCTTTCACTAAGATTGTGAAATTTATGTGCATACAATTGGGCAAAAGAATTCCTAATTATTGTTTTAATTTCTTCTTCATTGGAGCTATATTCACCGTTTTTATTTTTGATACTCATAAGTTGGTATTTTCTTTCTTTTTTTAATTCATATTGACTAAAGGTTTATCAACGTTATTGTTCTTTTCATAATACCCACTCAGTTTTATTTTTTATTTCAATAGTTTTCTTAAATTCAATTTTATTAATCTCACCTTTGGTTTTTGTAATGCGAATGTAAATTTTAAAGATCTTCCTTGCCCCTAGGCTAACGTGCACCTGGAGCCTGGGGTGGGAGGCTTGTTTTTCAGTAGATACTTTTTGATTGGCCAGTGGGTCAATAAGGTTGTTACATTCTCTGAGCCAGGAGAAGGCTATATAAGCCCTGATGTGTAGCTTTGTTTTGGGACTCACTTTGAGAAGTGTTCTGTGATTTGATCTGAATTCTGGGAAGCCGTTGTCTAGAGTCCCCCGGCTTTGAAAAACCCAGAATGTGGAAACCCAGATGTTGACTGGGTATGGATGTAATGGTTGGACAGTTTGGAAATCTGTCTACTTGATGTTTCTGTCTTGATAATTATGCCTGTATATTTTGAGGTTCAGGGTGCTGACCTTTTCTCCTGAACAAGGTAAACGATATATGTCTGACTGATTAAAGTAAACTTGTTAACCCATTTTGAGTTGCTTTCCTTTAACAAAGCAGATCCAAGAACCTGTGTGAGCAGGCACCCTGGGGACACTGGGGTGCTTGCTGCTACAGTTTTCATTATTTATAATTTAGTATTTAATTGGGGATTTTCAATTTGTTCTTTCTTTAGCATTTTCAGTTGCATGCCCAATTTATTGACCTCCATTTTCTCTATTTTATTTATGTATACACTCAGGCATATAAAACTTCCCTTAAGAACTGCTTTTTCTGTATCCCACAAGTTTTGGTATTTTGTCTCATTATTGTCATTCTCTTGAATGAAGTTACTGATTGTTTCTATAATTTCTTGTTTGACCCACTCATTCTTTTCGAATAAGTTGTTTAGTTTCCAATTAGTTTTTAGTCTATCCCTCCATGGCCCTTCATTACACATAATTTTTATTGCATCATGATCTGAGAAGGACACATTTAATGTTTCTGCCTTTCTGTATTGAATCGTGAGTTTTTTGTGCCATAGTAGATGGTTAATTTTTGTGTATGTGCCACATACTGCTGAGAAGAAGATATATTCCTTTTTATCCCCATTCAATTTTCTCCAGAGGTCCACTTTATCTATCTTCTCCAAGAATCTATTTACCTCCTTAACTTCTTTCTTGTTTATTTTGAGGTTTGATTTATCAAGTTCAGAGAGGGAGAGATTGAAGTCCCCCACTGGTATAGTTTTGCCATCTATTTCTTTCTCTAACTCCCTTAACTTCTCCTCTAGAAATCTGGATGCTGTACCACTTGGTGCATAAATGTTTAGTAATGATATTGCTTCATTTTTGAAGGTCCTCTTTAGCAGGATTTAGTTTCCTTCCTTATCTCTTTTAATTAGATCTATTTCTGCTTTTGCTTTGTCTGAGATAAGGATTGCTACCCCTGCTTTTTTTACTTTAGCTGAGACATAAAATATTTTACTCCAGCCTTTTACCTTTATCCTGCGTGTATCTCCCTGTTTCAAACGTGTTTCTTGTAAACAACATACTGTAGGATTATGGTTTTTAATCCATTCTGCTATCCACCTCCATTTTATGGGAGAGTTCATCCCATTCAGTTAAGATTACTATCTGTGTTTTTCCCTCCATCCTATTCCCTCCCCCTGTTAATGGTTTTACTTTTCCCCTTTTCCCTTCTCCTCCTTAGGAGTTTTCCTTTTGACCATTCCCTCCTTATCAGCCCTCCACCCTTTTCCTACCCTTCCCCCTTCCTACCTCTTCCCTTCCCTCTTCACCCCCTTTTCTTAGCCCTTCCTACCTCCTAATGCCTGTAAGGTATGATATATTTTTATGCTTAATGTAGTATGTTATTTCTTCCTCCAACCAAGAGTGATAAGAATAGATCTCATTCGTTGCTCCTCTCCCTCCCCTCTTTACCTCTGTTCTGATAGGTTTTATGTCCCTTCTCTATAGAGTTCCATATATAACTAATTATGTTATTCCCTACTCACACCAGGACCAATGAGGGTGAAGATCATATAATGTTCATCTCCCTCCCTTCTTTCCCTGTACTATAATATGTTTTTATGTCCCTTTGTGTGGCATAATTTACCCTTTCCTGCTTCATTCTTTCCTCTACCATTGCGGTAACTTCGCACCCCTTAATAAGGTTATTTATCATCATTTTGTTTAATTTATACCCACACCCTCTATTTATCCATATCCCTTTTCAAAGTTGTGATAAGCACATAATTCTCAATATTAACAGGTTTCAGCGTCCCATATAGGGATGTTAACAGTTTGCTCTTGTTGTCAAACAATTGTGGGGAGACAAAAAGGCCTGATCCAGGACACAGATAATTACCTTGCTAAGAGTGCTTTTAATATCAAAGAACTCCTTGAGATACTATTTGTTAAGTTAGCTTCTGAGTTCTTACTTGCTGGTTACACTGAAAAGGATGTTGTTTGAGTTCTGAGACCAATAGACTCTTCCCCAAGACTTTAGTTGTTCAAAACCAAAAGATTTGAATTCTTAGGTGGTCAGAGTTCCTATGCACATGTACTTGATGATGGGGCTTTGGTTTCTGGCCTTGAAGCCAGCTCCCAAGGGCATCCTCTGTAATGTGACTGCATATGAAAGGAGATAACTGCCTTTTCCTAGACTTTCTGGCACCTAGAGAACAAAAGCCTTACTGCCATGCTACTTCCAGGATATGACAGACTAAGAAAAGAATACTCGAGTCCCCCTCCTTGGTCTCATTGCTCTATAAAAACCTTGATCTCAGAATCAACAAATGGAGTTCTCAGTTCTTCCTTGAACTACCCACATGGCCTGGTCATTTCTTATTCACGTCCCCGAATCACGCTAAGTGCTGGACACTGTGCAGCCCACCGCAGTAAATGTTTTTGTGAGTTGAGAATGGTATCCAGTCAACTTTCTTCTTCCGACAATTAAGCCAGACACAGTCAAACAGATTATCAAAGAAACGGAAGGTATCACTGTTATGTTAAAAAATGCATTGTACTAAAGGTTATGCTATTTATTGGGCACAAAGAAAATGACTATACCATAATTTTCCTGATAAGATATTTGGTCTCTTTATTGGAGGGGATCATACATCTGTGATAGAGAGCTCACTTGTTTACCCCTGAATTCTTACTCTAGAGAAAGAAAAGCTAAGCCTCTTTGCATATATTTTATTGGGAACCTTTGAGTGCACTTGAGCAACTGTCCTAAAATATCTAATCATAATAACCAGACATCGTGAAAATACTTGGTTAGCTCAAAACCACAGCCTTGCCAATAACCTGGATGTATCAAGTGTTCAGGGAGCACTAGCACCTCTGGTGTGACGACTACTGAGCCCTCTTCAGGGTGGCTCATTCAGTTCTCGAGTCCATCTGACACTCACCTCCCCCCTGGGGTTCCAAGAAGCTGTAGTATATGTAGTGGCCTCACCCCAGCACAAAGCTTCTGGGCAGACAGGCCAAACCAGGTTGAGGCTAACCCACAGGCCTCAAACACTTCAGTGAGCTAGAGGGTATCTACTGCAAGCATTCTGGCAGAATGGGCAAAAGAGAACAATTTGTTCCAAGGGCATGGAGGGAGCTGAAGCAGGTGCTGTGAAGTATTTAGGGCCTGGTCAGGCATCAAAGACATGAAGATCATCTCCTGCATCCCAGGCCATCCCCAGTTATCCTGACTTTTGTTTTGTCCCTGGATTTAGATTTTTTTAGAAATGACATTTATTGTCCTTTATGTTGCACTAAGCTATATTTTTCCCATGAACATATTCTACACTATAGGTAAGAAGAGGAAGCTCCAACGCCACTGAATATTTCCTCAGTTCAACACAGTAAAGCATCTGTATAGGACAGGATAGACAGCAAATGACCATTAAGAAACACCATGCCTAACAGAGAATTATGGTCAAAATTCTGTACCAC
>NW_027187333.1:0-10355 GCF_028583685.1 Petaurus breviceps papuanus | reverse complement strand
AAACTGACCCTCCTTCCAAAATAACTGTCACAGGAACTGAAGGATTTGGTTCTAGTGATAGAATAAAATCAGGAGCTAAAGTATGGGTAAAACGGAAGCCAGATGATCTTCCAAAGGCTGCAGAGATTATAGCATATGGGAGGGATAACACTGTAACTATTGTTTATTCTGGAGAAGATGATTACAAAATTGTACCCTTAACTCATTTATTCTACCGTGAGTGAGGCTACGATAGTCTGGTTATTGTCTCTTTGCTTTTTCTTGATTTTTTGTTTGTTCACCTTGTTTGTTAGATTTGTTTCCACAGGTTTAGTACCCTCCATCTGTAGATGCCTGATAGCTTAAGCTGGATGTCACCCCCTGTCTGCAACTGTGATGTGTCACCCTTGGACCTGGCATCAAGCATATTAAGAACTGACCTCTCAAATGGGACCCCTTAGGACAGGGACAGCTCTACATCCGATTTCAGCAGCAAGTAGCCATAGAAGAAGAGATATTCACCCCTTACCACAAGATTTTGGGGCCCCATTTGTTCGGGGTGGGGGGAATGATGGGGAGCTTGTGCTCAAGCGCCACCCTAAAATATGGTTTTCTGTGTTTATTGTGTGCTATTCTTGTTATATTGTTGTGAAATTTTGTTGACACCAGTTATTCCTACTGTATTTTTGTCAAGTAAGGGACATGAAAGATCTTGGGGCCGAATGTAAGGGTTATGGGATTTAAAGATCTTCCATGCCCCGTTGGACTTGCTGACGTAGCAGGAAGCGGCGGAGCAAGAGGAAGCGGAAGCCAAGCTAGCGTTCCTGCGGTGGCTGGCGGTGGTGGTGACAGCAGCAGCAGCAGAGGCAGTGGCAGCGCGAAGCCCTTTTTGAGTTAGGACTGCTAAGGACTTTCTGCTAAGGACTCCTGTTGAGGACTGCCAGGGGCCGGAGCTGCTGGGAGCGCGCTTCCAGGACGCTGGGTGGTTGCTGTGCGTGGGGAGAGGAGGACCTTTGCCTGAGGTAGCCTGTTCTGTTTTAAAGGCTTGAAAATGTGGGTGCTTTCTACTTTATCTACCTGTGCCAATGTCATAACTACTCTGATGGCTTTCACTTTCTGGTTTTGGGACTCAGTCTTTTGGTATCTTAATAAATTTTCTAGTTTATTTCCTCATATGGCAAACATGATGTATTTTGTAATGGATAATTATATCAGCATATTTGTAATCTCTATAGGCATTGTGAATATGGCATTGCTGATACACTGCTCCTCAATGAAAGTGATCTGATCCAGATAAGGCTGAAGGGCTGCATATTTCTGGTGTAAGTCCTTCAGGTTTCTACTTATGTTTACTGCAATATCTTTCATTTCTGGATACTTCAAGCTAGTCAGTTTGTTCATATTTTCTAGAAGTTTGTAATCTTCACTGGTGGCTGTCAGCTCGTCTGTCAGGTACGTGGCCATTTTGGAGAACTTGTCCTGGCACAGCTCCGTGGCCTCCTCGGCTGTCTCCACCACGGCATCGTCTAGGCCGGGGAAGGGAGAAAGGAGAAAGGATGGGGAGAGGGAAAGAGAGGAGGAGGAGGAGAGGGAAGGGAAAGGGCACAAGGAAGGGGGGAAAGGGGCTCGTTATTACTTCTAAGGTCAAACACAGCTTCCTAAGTTGGGCGTTTACAACTATCCAAAACCTGTCAGGCTCCAACCTACCTTTCAGTCTGTATTAGAAATTGCCCTCCTGCATCTCATGATCCAGTCAGACTGACCTACATGCAGTTCCCCATTCACGGTATTTGATCTCCTGTTTCTTTGCTTTTGCATGGATTATCCTTCTTGCTCGAAATATATTCCCTTGTCACTTACATCTCTTGGAATCCCCAACTTTTTTCAAAGACCAGCTTAAGTTTCATTGTCTACATGCATGTATAATCAATCAACAATCATATATACATATATGTGTTTATGCATTGTGTGTGTGTATATATATATATATATATATGTCAAAGATGCTTGACTGGTTTGCCATTTCTTTCTCTAGCTCATTTTATAGATGAGTAAACTGAGGCAAACAAGGTTTTGTGACTTGCCCAGGGTCACACAGCTAGTAAGTGTCTGAGTCCACATTGGAACTCAGGAGGATAAGTCTTCTTGACTTGAGGCCCAGCAATCTGTCTACTGTACCCCCTAGCTGCATGCATTTATCTATTCATATAAATTTCTTAATAAGTGATTGTTGATTGATTATTGCATGTTGGTTGTCTAAGGTCAGATGGTTGGTTGATAGAAGGAAGGAAACAAGAATTTATGTAGCACTTAATATGTGCAAGACACTGTGCTAAGCACTTTACAAATATCTCATTTTATCCTCACAACAACCCCGGAAGGTAGGTGCTATTATTATCATTATTTTATTTGCACAGGGTCACTCAACTAGTAAGTCTAACAGTTTACTTAGTAGTCTGAGGTTGGATTTGAACTTGGGTCTTTCTGATTCCAGTCCAGTTCTCTATCCACTACACCAACTCGTTGCCTATAGGCAGCCAACATAAATGGCAAAGTGGAATCCTGATCTGCTGACATAATCTAGTACTAAAGTATATTTCCCTTACTTCTCATACTTTTGAAAGTTAAAATGAAAGTTCATTCACTGTTGGAAATGTAATTATGCTATATTGACATTTCCAAATATTCAAAAATGGACAGATCACATAAAAACTAATAGGCAAAGTACATGATGATGAGAGATAGGGGAAATTAAATCCTACACCCTCTTACTGGGAATCATTTAAGTATTTACTGAGTACTTATTTTGGGTCTTGTTCTGTCATAGGTTCCATTGAAGATAGACATATATAGTCTATCTATATGGGTACAGTCTATATAATATAGAACAAAGTCCCTTTTCTCTTTGGTGAACACATCAAGAAGAATGTAAGGTGCTTTACAATAAAGTGAGCCAAGGCTCAAGTGCTAAATTGTAATAATAGGTGACAAATAGCTGTATTGTAGGTGACATTATGGACTGTTATGTACAGGACTGAGTAAGGTTTGACTCCAAAGAAGAGATAGATTCCCTTCAAAATGGAAGGTTTCTGTAAATGAAGATCAACCCTTCTCCCAGCCCTCACCCAAATCGTTAACATAAGTTAAATCTTTAAAAAAATGATTACTTTTGAGATTCTAGACATTTTCTTTTTCTATATGAATTTTATTATTATGTTTCCTAGCTGTACAAAGTATTCTTTTGGGACATTAATTTAGGTAGTGTCATTTTTTTAAAAGCAATCGGGGTTAAGTAACTTGCTCAAGGTTACACGGCCAGGTGTTTCTGGGTGGGTGCTAAGTGTCTGAACCCGGGACTCGATCTCCAGGTCTTCTCAACTCTGGAGCCGGTGCTCTTACTCGCTGTGCTACCTGGCCGCCCCAGTAGTGTCATTTTTATTGACTTCATCTACCCACTCCCAATGACTGTTTTCCCAATTATTTAGCTCAATTTGCTCTAGTTAGTGTCATGTAGTCCTTTATCTCAAAAAAGACACATTTCCAACTTTGGTAAATTTACTTTGGTATTGGATATTGATATTTCTATAAAAGATATGGATATTTCTATAAAGGATCTGGCTCTTGCATTATATTAGTTGGAACTTCATTTGTTCATTCAACAGATAACTTTCTCTGTGCAAGGTACTGGCCTAGGCAATATAGAGATTCCAGAGAAAAAGGAAAGTCCCTTCTTTTGAAAAGCTTCTAACCTCATAGGGGAGAAAAACATTAATGGACTTATAATTCACACTTAACAGGGACAAATAATTAAACACACTTAACCTTTGTGGTACAAGCAAAGTTGGTCCTGGGGTTTAGAGGAAGAAATAATGACTTCTAGTTGGACCATCCGTGAAGGTTGTACGGAACGAGATAAAATTTGAACTGGGGTTTGAATGATTGCTCAGGATTTCAATGGAAACAAAAATGTGGAGGGAAAGCATTGCAAATGAGGGAACAGCATAAGCCAATGTGTGGAGGCAGGAAAGTGCAAGATGTATCCAGGGAATGCTGACCTGTGAAAGGAACATAGCGTTCTTGTAGGACATGAGGAGAAAGTTATATACGGATAGAAAATCAGTAGCCTTGTGGTTGTTGACAGCCTTTATTACTCAGGTAAAGAGTTTGATCTTTTAAACTGGCAGGGAGAATTTGGGGGGGGGGGAGAGGGGCTCCAAGTGAATGAAGAGCGGTCTTAAGAGGATAATTAAGACAAAATGGACAGTTACCTGTTCTCAGATCCTGCTGAACCCCTCGGCTTTGTTAATGAAATGTTCCCCTGCCCTATATTATTACCTGAAAGGTTACAGGGCAGACAAGCAGGAGCATGTATTATGGAGGACGTTTTGGGTTCCCTTGATGTACATTTCCCTGCCCTATACAGTTACCTGCAAAGGTTACAGGGCAGATAAGCAAGAGGACATGTCAAGTTTTTCTTTATGCCTCCAGATATGGTTCTAGAATAATAGCCTAATAAATAACTAACATTAAGCAAGGTTAAATCGTGAACAGGATTAAGGGAGGCTTCTCCTACATTGTCTAGATTCCTTTGAGATCTTTCTACATCGTCTGCATTCTTTTGGTGTTTCTACATTCTCTTGGGGGACATAAAAACTGTGAGCTCCTTGCATCTTTGGCTCTGTATGAAATGGTCCTGTAATAAATAGAGTATTGATTACATGCCCGTTATTCTCACTGCTCACTAGCCCACCAACTGCGCTGGGTGCAGTAGTTAGGCATGGTGTTTCTTAATGGTCATTTGCTGTCTAGCCTGTCCTAAACAGATGCTTCACTGTGTTGAACTGAGGAAATATTCAGTGTCATTGGGGCTTCCTCTTCTTACCTATAGTGTAGAAAATGTTAATAAGAAAAATATAGCTTAGTGCATCATAAAGGAAAAGAAGTCCATTAAAAAATTCTAAATCCAGGGTCAAGACAAAAGTCAGGATGATTGGGGATGGCCTGGGATGCAGTAGATGATCTTGATGTCTTGGATGCCTGAGCAGGCTCTGCGTATTTCACAGCACCTGCTTCAGCTACCCTCATGTCCCTTGGAACACATTTTTCTCCTCTGCCCATTCTGCCAGAAAGGTTTTCACATGCCTGCCACAGATATCCCCTAGCTCACTGAAGGGTTTGAGGCCTGTGGGTTAGCCTCAACCTGGTTTAGCCTGTCTGCCCAGATGCTTTGTGCTGGGGTGTGGGCACTACAGATACTACAGCTTCTTGGAGCCACAGGTGGGAGGTGAGTGTCAGATGGATGCCAGAATTGAATGAGTCGCCCTGAAGAGGGCTCCATAGTCCTCACACCAGAGGTGCTAATGCTCCCTGAACACCTGATACATCCAAATTATTGCTAAAGCTGTGGTTTTGAGCTAGCCAAGCATTTTCATGATGTCTGGTTAAGATATCTGGATATTTTAGGACAGTTGCTGAAGTGTACTCAAAAGTTACCAATAAAATATATGCAAAGAGGCTTAGCTTTTCTTTTTTTCTAGAGTAAGAATTCAGTGGTAACCAAGTTAGCTCTCTATCACAGATGTATGATCCCCTCCAATAAAGAGACCAAATAATCTATCAGGAAAATTATGGTATAGTCATTTTCTTTGTGCCCAATAAATAGCATAATCTTTAGTACAATGTGTTTTTTTAATATCAATGTGATATCTTTCATTTCTTTGGTAATCTGTTTGACTGTGTCTGGCTTAATTATCAGAATAAGAAAGTTGACTGGATAGCATTCTCAACTCACAAAACCATTTACTGCCATGGGCTGCTCAGTGCCCAGCACTTAGCATGATTCGGAGACATGAATAAGAAATGACCAGGCCATGTGGGTAGTTCAAGACAGTATCAATGATGAACTCCATTTATTGAATCTTAGGACAAGGTTTTTATAGAGCAATGAGACAAAGGAAGGGGCCTCAAGTATTCTTATCTTAGTCTGTCATATCTTGGAAGTAGCGGGGCAATAAGGCTTTTGTTCTCTAGGTGCCAGAAAGTCTTAGGAAAAGTCAGTTAACTCCTTTCCTATGCAGTCACATTACAAAGAATGATCTTGAGAGGTATATCATCAAGAACATCTGCATAGGAACTGTGACCATCTAAGAATTCAAATATTTGGGTTTTGAACAACTAAATTCTTGGGGCAGGGCCTATTGGTCTCAAAACTCAAAAAAGATCCTTGTAAGTATAACCCATATCAAAAGACCCAAGGAACAAGCTTAACAAAGCCACATCTCCAAGGGCCTTGTATAGGGAACATAGTGAGATCTTTATCTGACTCCTGGATCAGGCCCTTTTGGCTCCCAACATTTTCCCCTTTTTTAAAGAATTTTAAAGGCATGTAATTCAGTGCCTAAAGTTTTAATATTGTGTGTTATAATTCATATAATGCAAGGTCCAAATATACAACAGACTATCATAATGATTAATATGGTAGGTAGATTCATAAATATTTTTTCAGTGTATCAGTAATTGCTTTTGTAACTCCTACTGAGTTAATCCCAGGAATCTCACTATGTTCAATATATTAATAATTTGATTGAAAGCTTTTTATTTCCAAGGTGATATTGAAATTATGCCAGGCTCCCAATAAACGGGTTCTGATCCAGTTCCATGTGATACTAGAATGAGAGGAATTATATAAACTAGGAGTAACAAAAATATATGTGTATTTATAATCTAAGTAACAATTGAGGTTTTAATGCTTTTAACTCATACCTAAGCATAATACTAATTGCTGTAATAAATTGATCTTATACAAGAGATTCTTGTCTATATCATGTTGTGTCTTAAAGGCTACATAAACATTTTTTTGATAATTCATTAACCTACTGTGCATTTTGGATTGCAAACAGAGCAGTTGAAACCATGAACAATATCAGGACACTGAATTTAGTAACAAGAAATCTGACAAACCTTTTTCCCCATTTTAAAGGCATCAGATATGTATATACCATTTATGTTTGATATCAAGCATAAGTGAAATTAGTTGAACAAAGCAAAATAAAAATTGTTCAACAAGATCTCTACAAGGTATACATCGAGGAAAAGTAAAAGCAATGCAATTAAAAGTTCATACATAGATAGCTGTATCCATAATTACATTGGAGAAGAGTCAGGTCTAGGGTTTTTCTAACTACTCTGGCATTGATTTTTTACACAATGTTTTATCTATAGAGTATTGGATTTTCAAAGCCAAGGTAACATTCCTTGCCAATACATTCAGAAATGGAGCAGTTTCTATCGCACTTGAAATAGAAGACACAGTTGCTGACATTAAGAGGAAGGTAATTAGTCCTGTGATGTGAAAAGTCCAAAAGTCAGTTCTTATTAGAAAATCAGATATTTCTTGTCTTGAAGTGCAGGCTCCTCTGAAGTCTGTCTTGTGTAATGTTCCATTAGAAGGCTGTATCCTTCTGTGATAAGCTGGGATGCCAAGTCATTTCTTCTGGGGTTGTCCTTGTGAGGGATCCTCTGATCCTCTTCTCTGTTTCTGCATCTGGAAGAACACGCCTCGACATACTGTGTTGGCATCTTCAGTGGTCTTTCATCAGCATCTAAAAAAAATATAAGCACAATCTTGCCTCTACATAATTAAGGGGCAGGTCCTTTCCATGACTTTATTTGGGAATATTTACTTTTTCAAATGGTTATTCTGCTGTTGTATACCCATTTTAAATGATGCTTAAAATGTTTAGGGTGTATAAGACAGTAGCTAATTGCCCTTGTGATATATAGGTCCAAATACAAATATCCCCTTTTTATTTTTTGTCAGTAGGTTTCACAGAAAGATAGAAATGATTTGCCAGTGTAGGCAAGGGCATCACCAGTTTTTGTTTCTTTAGAAGTACCTAAGAAATGAAGAACAATGGAAATGGCATGAATAAACAATGCTTCTCTTTATTGAAGTGTAGCTACAGGAGTAATCACAAAAAACTAAAGGACAATATTTTTGCTCTGTCGATATAATGTAGCCTTATTAAGTTAAATGAATGGGAGTTTTCACAGTTACAGAAAATGATAAACATATTTTTAAGTTTAAAAATTTTTTTGAATGGAAATATAGTCATTGACTATTGTCTTTTCATTTCTGAGGGATGTTACAGGGAGAGGATTTTCCATTATTTACATACATGATTACATAGTATCTTATATTAGGGAAAAATATCATTCTATAAAAGTCAGTACTTGAAGAAATGGCAACAATAAAACTTAGAAAAAACTGGGCTTCTAGGAGTACACTGAAATTGTTCTTTCCCATTTCTCATTCACTTTAAATAGGTATGTGATGTGAGTCCTAGTTATGATAAATTGTTAACCATCAACCTAAAAAGAACTGTAATGCTGACATATGACTCAAAAAATTAAAGTTTTAGATTCAAGAAAAATCAACTTTCATGTTCAAATTTTTATATCAGAAATTTAATCTGTGCTTTTATAATACTTGTATCACTCCAAATATCAGTATATGCAAATTCTTATGAATGTAAATATTTGGTAATTAATATTTTAAATTCTTATTTAGCTTTAAACAGCAAAGATTATCCAGCCTTCAAAGTTACCAAAACAAAAGTGTATGAGAAAAAAGCGTTCATTGTCACATGGATATATTGTAATTTTTTAAAGAACTGACATCCATTTGCCAAATTAGGTTTTAAACTAGTAGGATTTATAGAGGTGGAAGTGAGAGAAGGTATGTAAGGAATGCATTTTGTGCATAATTTACCTATTTGCCTGGCCTGTTCTTGAGTAAATGTGAAATTACTTATTAACATCCTTGCATTTTGGATGCAGAGATAAAGGACAAAGTGTTGGGTAAGTTTGTATTGTTAATTTATCAGCTAAAGCATTGCCTTGTTGAATGGGCTCAGGCAAAGATGTATGAGAGTAAACATAAGAAATGCAAAAAGGACCTTCTACACCTCTAACCACTTGTTGCAACTGAAAAAAAAATTAATTGATATAACTTTTGATTATTGAAATACGTCTCAATGTTCCTTACAGTATAAGAAAAAAATATTTACTATCCATAAAAACATTAAGGAATTGAGATTGTTCCTTTAGAAGACATATAATACAAACATTTCATTCTTTTGAGTAAATGAGAAGGAATAGAAATAACTTCTGTTAGCTGTCTGTTTATTTTAGGCCTCAGTAAAAAGCCTTATCCTTTTGTAAGAGAGGAGAAAAAAATGTTGTTTTGGAAATAATTCGTTGTTGATTGGAATGTAAAATTGTATTATCCCTAGTTCCTTGATACACAGTCAATAGGATTGGCCAGGAAGGGTCTCCCTGAATTAGCATTTCAGTTCAGAATTTAACATAAGGTTACTGAATACGTACAGGGAGGGAGCCTGAAGTGGTTGTGGCACATAGAATAGCCTTATCAGATAGCATAGCTACTAATTGAGGGTAGGTAATAATGGTTGTTTTGGCTTTGATGAGGGAGAGAAATACCCTCTTAAGATATTTTGTTGCTTATGTATGGCCCCAAAGGGAATTAAAGGTGTCCTCAGTACATTGATTTCTAAGGGGCTATTACTATCTATCCTATAGACTTGGCACTGCTGAATGGCATTTTCAATCATTTTAAGTTGTTCTGCTTATTTTGTTAAGGTTCAAGGAGAATAGAGGTTTGGGGCTACCCTTAGGGTATTAAATTAGTAAGCTGATGTGTTCTTTACCCAATTTATATTTCTTCATAATTTTTGAAAATCATTTAAAGTTTTAATATTATCTATTTGAATAACTATATTTTTGAGGTTCAATAATTTTATCTCATTTTATGTGCTAAATAATTATATAGGGGTTACAACTGAATTTTACCATAAACTAACCTGAATGGGTTGAAGTATTTATTGCTAGCATTACGACTTGTACCTGAAGTGCAGGACTAGAGTCCTGACTGGTGAGTAAAAGGATGAGAGAGATGAAGTACATTCTAAGACCATCCCAATTAGGGGTGGCTGAGATACACAAATTGATGACCCACATAATGGTTGAATCATTGTATGAGAAAGGAATTTCCTTAATTGGATAAATGGTGAATTCAGTAAAACAAGAAAGATGACAAAGTGTTGATTGAAATTATAACATGGTATATGCCCAGAAAACCTTAAGATAAGAAAAAGTCCCATTACTCAAGTTAGTACCTCAAGTCGAGGCTCTCTTCATTAAGGGCCATAAAGTAAGCTTTGTTAAGATAAGGAGAGATATTCTCCGAGACAAAGCTGGGTCTTTTTGTAATTTATGATCTCTGGATGCCTGTTTTAAATTATACTCCCAGCCTTATCTGGCTGATATAGAAAGAGCTTTTTTTTTTTTTTTTTTTT
>NW_027187332.1:16171716-16192712 GCF_028583685.1 Petaurus breviceps papuanus | reverse complement strand
CCCCCTTCCTTTATGCTTCTGCCCAGTGTCTGTCTCCCAATATTTTTGCTTTCTTTTTAAAATTGCAATACTATATGACTTTGTCATTGCATTGCCATTGCTATTGCCTTTAGCCAAGGGACCAAATAAAGCAATGTTCATCTCCTACAAGCTTCTCCCTTTCTTGTTTCAGTGCATGGGAAGGAAAATGTCCATCCTCATGTGGACCCAGATATTGGAACAGTACATACTTTTGGATCTTCTCCATTGCTTTCTATACAATACCAAAAAATACATCAATCATTAAACATTGACTCCTGGACTCCTGCTTCTCTTTGTGGTGTTTTGTGTCACTCATCTTTCACATTACTTGGATCTAGATAGGAACAGATTACAGTCTTGAATTCCTTGGTTTTTGACTGATTCCATATTAATCTGTGGTTGCATAGACCTGACTTGGACTTTCTGGAATAGTCTTGAGTCGCCAAAGTTTCCTTTGCTTAAGGTTGAATGGGGACCATCCACAGATTTTTGTGTCCCATTAAAATTCATTAGACTTGAAGGATATCATTAAGTATATGTTAAGAGTTCTTCCTCCTCCTGTTTAACCTTTAATCATTTACTTGGAATAGAGGCTGATATTTTCTCTTTATCTGTTTTTCTGAATCGAGCTGAAATTCTAAGAGAAAATCTGATGATCTCACCAGTCACTCTCCTTCAGTCAACAAGCATATAGTAAGGGCCTACTCTCTTCCCAACACTGTGTTAATCACTTAGATATGATGAAAGGCAGAAAACAAAGAAAGAAGCCAAAACAAAAACAGAAATGAACAAACTCTGTTTTAAAGGAACTCAGCATCTAATGGAAGAGACAACATTCAAACAACTTGATATGGGAAAAGAAATTTAAATGTAGGACAGCCTTGTACAATCAGTAAACTGAGAATATCCAGAGCTGAAGAGAGCAGGGTAGATGCACCTGTGTCAGGAATCAAGCAATGGTTTAATTAACTTCAGAGAGAATAAGGCAAGTTTGTCTATGGAAGTCTCCCTCAAGAGAGGGGTTTCTCCAGGTGTGCAAAGCAAGGTTTATAGACATCAGAAATCTATGAGAGAGTGGATCACAATGCAGTTATCCTTAGGGCCTTAAAGAGTTTGCATTTGCAGGAACCCACATATAAACATTTTATGGAAAATATAGGTAATCTCAAGTTGTGTGGGCATAGTTCTTTAGATGGTTGACGCAAGTCGGAAGGGTATTTTGAACCTTGTGATTATTTAGTGGGGCAAAAAAGAAGAGTTAGCATGATGGGAATTGGTGCATTAACCTCCATTTTGGTTCACTTGGCAATTAGAAACTCAGTAATTTGTGTATTTTTAGCATGTCAGGAGACCTTGGTGGATCACTTTGTGGTGTACTGTGTTGATTGTAGCTGTGGCTCCCAAGTCTGAATCTCCTGGGAAATATGGGAGTTCAAAACCAATCTAAATAGTCTAATCAATGCAACATATCATGCGAATTAATGTGAGAATCAAAATCCCCTGACATTCCCTCCTTTTGGGCAAAGGCAGTGAGGGCCTTTCTGAAGGAGGTGGTGTATCCACTTGAAATATGATTTTCATTTGACAACAGGCAAGAGTGAATAGGTAAGATCCAAGATGAATTCCAAAATGGATGACCAGGAAAATCAAGAGGAGAAACATCAGAACAATAAGGGCAGAGTGGAGAATGTTGTCAAAGGTTCCAGAATCCTGGAGAATTAGTTGAAGGAATTAGATAAGGAAACCGGCTACAGAATGAATTGGCCCCTATTCTGTAAATCTTTTGCTTGCTTTCTTAGAGCAGTAAGGTACTCCTCTACTAGAGAGGGGTAGTTTGGCTAGAAACAACACTTTTTCTAAAGTAGGGGACATGCCCCTCCTTGCTCAGCAGTTAGGGTGTTCAACACCGAGATTTATTAGTAACCTGAAGGCAAGCCAAACCATCTGCATTTGGAGGCTGCTGATGAGCCTGCAAGTATGTTATAGGTTCATGGCTAACTCTGCAAAGAGGTTTCCAAAAGACTCTTGCAGTGGACCAAATGTGTCTGTGGTACCAGTCAGGGACTAGATGGCCACCAAGAGAGTTCTAATGTCAGGAAATTTAGCTTTTGCTGTTGGTGGAGGTACATCCTTAACCAGAGAAAGTTTTTGTAGAGTGGTTCTTGGGAAATAGGAATAATTTGGGCATGGCTCAAATGGGGTGGCTCAAACTTTTCAGCAGGAAAGGAGACTGTGGTATAGAATAGAACAGTTTAAGAAAAAGTATCTTGAGGAAAGGCACCATTCAATTGCAAAAGTGGGTTTTAGAGGTATGGATCCCAGATGGAACATGTGAAACTCATGGATTAGAGCACTTGTTGGCACTGGCATTCCCAGGGTATGCCAGAAATTGAATAAATGTCTTTATAATTGTATTTATTTGGGAAAAAGATCAATGGTGTGATGCTGTAATTTTAAGGGAATTTGAATATCTTCCCTGCCCCTTTAGGACCATGTGACATGCTTTGAACTTTAGCCCAGCCCAGGGCTTATGTCCCATGGAGGCCATGGTGGAGGGAGTTTGCTGAACTGGTCCAGCAGGAAGAAAGGAGCAGGAAGAGAGAGTGACCCAGATCTGGGGAGAGCTGGGCAGAGCTGAGGCAACCTGTTCAGAGCAACCTGTGGACACAGAAACTGGCCAGGGGAATGAGGTGAGGCATATAGGGAAGCTACCCAGGAAGAGTTTTGTATGAAAATAGCATTGCATTGCATTGCAGTGGATCATACGATCCAAGATCGGGGCTTTTGTTACCACTTGGACTGAGGATTCAGCATGGAGCTTGTGTTTCTAGGGCCTCTTGAGTGTAATGAACCCCAGAGGTAAGGGGTTATTATCTTAGATGCTCCCAATTCTGTACTTAAGTTCTCTATTTCCTAATGAAGGTCATTTAGGCTGATTCTTAGTTCTGAAGTCTTAGCTAGTGTACATTCCTCCTTTTGAATGTCCTTGAAAAATCCTTCAGGTAGACATGAGAGGGCCATGAACATTATGTTTTTTGTGTAGTGTGATAATTTTGTTGGGGCTCGAAGGAAGGAGAGTTCAGGTATATTGTTACCCCTTCCAGGTAAAAGGAAAAAATGAATTGGCTTTAATGGGCCACTCTAATGGGATTAAGAAGGAGGCACTATAGAGGTTTACTACCATGAAGTGAGTGACCCAGGGTTGTACAAGGTTTAGAAGATTGTGGGGGATTGGGATAATAGGTGATTGGGAAGAAGCCATAATACAGAATAAGCATCAAATTACTGTAGCTTTGCCATATGCATCTCCAAACAAACAAGCAATGATAAACTAGCATCCCGGTAAAATCCTGGAAGAGCAGAGTTAGTAGAATGATGGAATGGTTTGTCTTTTAGCCTGGGAGACTTGGAGGATAGGCAAGAAAGGTCCATCTCACTCAGAGAAAGAGGGATGAATTCAAGGATATAAAGCATTTCATCCAGCTAGGAGCCTCCCACCCCCAAATTCGGGTGGAAATCCAAAACCCCAGTGTGGTGGCAAATGCCAGCACCAGGTCTCCTACATACCTTAGTATTGCCAGAAGAATTGGTAGACCCTAACTCTGAGAACCACCATGTTTCAGCCCAACCCCAAGCCGGTAGGTATCCTGCTGTGGCCTAGAGGAAATGAAGAAAAACATTTCACCAGTCCTCAGCACATGGCAGAAACCAACACTATGAAGGCAGCAGAACACCAGGAAGTCTGCCAGACCCCTGGCATTCTGTAGCACGAGTCTACCACCATCCCACCTCTGCAGTGAAATATCAGTTAGGGAGGTCTCCCTTGTGCCTCAGGGTAACAGCAGTACAACACAGGTTAACAACCAGGGCCCACAATCTCTAGCTCAAGAAGGTAGAGACTGTTTGTCTTTCACCCTCAGAACAGAGCTCAAATTCAACAGATGGTAAAAAGATAAAAAAAGATTTGTGCAGGTGGGGGAGGGTGAGCAGAAATCAGAAAAATGTTATCTGACTATGGAAAGTTATTATGGTGACAGGGAAGGCAAAGAATTAACCTCAAAAGAGAACAACATCTTTATAAAACCCATGGGTAAAACCCAAAGCAAAATGGGAAGTTGACTCATGCCCCTAAAAATTCATGGCAGAGCTCCAAAAGGAGTTTAAAAATCATATAGGAGAAGTAGGATTAAAATATAGATAAGAAATGAGAGTGATGCAAGAGAATTAAAAAAAAATAATTAGCAGATCACTAAACTGCGTACAATTGGTCAAATGGAAAAAAAGATACAAAAATTCACTGAAGAAAAGAGCTCTCTAAAGATTACTATGGGGGCATATAGGTGGTGCAGTGAGTAGAGCACTGGCCCTGGAGTCAGGAGAACCTGAGTTCAAATCTGACCTGAGACACTTAACACAAAACAAGCTGTGCGACCTTGGGCAAGTCAGTTACCACCAATTGCCCCAGCAAAAGCAAAAAAAAAAAAAATAATTGTTTTTTTTTTAAAGATTATTCCTCTGGGCCAAATGGAAAAGAAAGTAAAAAATTTAATTGAGGAAAACAGCACCCCAAAAGTTAATATTGTGCAAGTGAAAAGTAGTTTCTCCATGAGACATCATGAATTAATCAAATTGAAAAGAATGAAATAAAAATGGAAGCAAATGTAAAATATACCATAATCTCGTAATTGTCAAATCCAATGGGCTTTTCTCAGTCCTTGTTCTCCTTGATCTCTCTGCAGCCTTCAAAAAAGTCCATCACTATCTTTTCCTTATTATTTTCTTCTCTATACCTTTCAGATTGCTGCTTTCTCTCTCAATTCTCTTCCCACCTCTCAGATCATATCTTCTCTGTGTCTTTTGCTGGATGTTCACCTTAGTTATCCCCTCAGACTATTAGTATTCTACAGGGTTCATCATTTAGGTGCTTTTCTCATTCTGTTCTATGTCACCTGGTCAACTCGTTGCTTTTCATGAATTTAAGTATCATATCTGTGTAAATGATTTTCCAATATACCTTTCCTGCCCTAATGCTCTGCTCACCTCCAATCTCACAACTTCAACTGGCTTTCAGAAGTCTCAAACTAGGTTTCTCCACAAAGATATCTATATATCTTCAAATCAACATGTTCAAATCTGAACTCAGCTTTCACTCTAAACCCTTCCATCCACCTAATTTCCTCATTACGGTTGAGGGCAAGCCCATCCTTGTGAACCCCAGGTTCCCAACCTTGGCATGATCCTCAACTTTTCCCTCTCTCTTATTCCCCATATCCAATGTGTTGCAAAGGTCTGTTGCTTTCACCTTTGCAGCACCTTCTGTCTTTTATGATGATAGTCTTTTGATTCAGGGCCTCATAACTTCATTTCTGGATTATTAAAATAGCCCGCTGGTGGGTGTGAGGTTTCTCCTCACTCTCCTCCGTTTTTCAGAGGAAGTGATTTTCTTAAAGCGTAGCTCCAAAAATGGCACCTCCCTATGCACTAACCTTCAGTGACTCTCTCTCTAAGTGAGGGTCAAAAATGAAATCCTCTCCAAGGCATTCCAAAGCTTTCACAACTTTCTACCTATCTGAAATTTTCCAGGTTCCATGTATCTTATTGTCCTTCTGTTCTTCAGTAATCCAGTAAGGTAGACCTCTTTGCTGTTTCTCAAACACAACAGCTGATCTGATTTTTTTCCTTCTTTTCATCTGCACTTCATCCTACCTTTTTCTTTTTGAAATTCTATTTTAGATTCAAACACCACAACACAAATGGAGAAAAGACAAAAGAAACAAAAGTGAATCATAAACTTAAAATTTGGAACTTAAATACAAAATTAGAAAAAATGTATATCATGTGCACAGCAGAGCATGAGAGGATTCAAAATATATAAAAACAAATTTTCATCTCAACAAAAGTTATATGGCACAGAACACTTTTTGTGTTGAGAATTCCATCTTTTTTCATTGTGTGTTTTCTTTTTTTCTTTTCTGTGCTCTTTTCTTTTTACTTTCTTCTTTTTTCCCCTCCTCCAAACTCACCCCGAAGGTCACAAAAAAGTTTTGATATGTTTCTCCTTAGCTAGAGATATATACATAATGTATATATGTGTGTGTATATATATATATGTAAGTGTATATAACATGCATATATAGACATATACTTTCTCAAAACTATTCTACTCCTGATCTTTGTTTTTATGTATGTGCATTTCTCTTGTTTACTATCCCTCCTGGCTCCTCTACTTTACTTTTGCCCACTACCTTGCCATACTATTACTTGCCTACCCCCCTGAAAGGATCCATCCCTTATCTTGTCATTCCCATTAATCTAAACACCTTTCAGCACACCTTTTACCTATTCCATCACCTTCCCCTCTAAAGATCCCTCCCCTGTCCTTTCACTCCTCCTTATACTCTAACTGTTTTGTTCTGAATTTAGAAGCCTTTTTTTTGGAGGGGGAAGGGAAGGGTAATTTGGGTTAAGTGAATTGCCCAAGTCACAGGGATAGTAAGTGTTCAGTGTCTGAGTTCAGATTTGAACCCAGGTCCTCCTAACTCCAAGGTTGGTGCTCTATTCACTGCACCACCTAACCACTCCATGTTGAAGACTTTTATGCTCTTTAAATATATATGTATTGTTCCTTGTTTAACCTATTACCAATGAAAGTAGTTTACCAGAACTACAAGCTCTCCTCTCCCATCTAATTCCTGTGTATAAGTTCTTCTTCTTGCACCTCATTTGTATAAAATTATTACTCTGTTAAGCAGTCCCTAAATGGCTTACTTTTTAGATTTATATGCTCATGTGTACCCCAATCTTTCTTAGTAACTACCCAATGATTAATAAGAACCTTAGACATACATTTTACATATATAAAAAGTAACCACTCTGTCCTCATGGATCCCTTATAATTAGTCTTTATTTCTTATAATTGTATTAGTTTTGGTATGTCAAAATTTCCATTAAGTTCAGGATTTTTTGAAACAAGGTCTTGAAATTGGAGAGTTTATCAATTGTTGATTTTTTTCCCAATTAAGGTAATTCCTAACTTTGCAGGGTATGATAGTTTTGGCCAGAGGCCCAGTTCTATTGTCCTTGATAAGTTGTGTTCCAAGACATGCGGTCCTTAATGTCTCTGCTGCTAAATCTTCTCTAATTCTAACTGTGGCAACATCATATTTAAATTGTTTTAATCTTGATGCTTTTAATATTTTTTCCTTGAGCTCATTTTTTCTGCATTTGACTATGATATTCCTATGAGTTTTCCTCAAAGGATCTCTTTTAAGTGGTGATCAGTGGATTTTTTTCCTATTTCTATTTCCCCTCCTTGTTCTAATGCTTCCACAGAAATTTCTGTAATTATTTCTTGCATTATTGTATCAAGATTTTTCTTTTGATTGTAACTTTCAATTAATCGAATTACTTTTGTATATTCTCTTCTTGACCTATTCTCCAAATTTGTTGTTTTTCTTACAAGATGTTTCACTTTCTCTTCTATTTTTTCATTACTCACATTTTGTTTAATTATTCCTTGACCTCTTATAATTTAACATAATATAAGAGCTGGCTTCACATCGCAGAGTTCTAAATCCCTCGACATCCTTTTCTCCCTTAAGATTCTGGATCTCCTTTTCTAGTTGGTGACTTTCCTTTCATTCTCTTCTTGTTCTTCTGGGTTTATTCTTATTTTCTTTGTTTAGGTTTTTCTCCATCTCTGTTGTTTGAGTTTTAAAGTCTATTTTAAGATGTTGTATAAATTGTTTTTGCCCAGGAAACTGTTTGGTGTTACCCTGGGAGTTTCTTTACTTCAATATTCTAATCTGGAGATGAACCCTAGACATTTTTATTCCATACTAGCTTTCTATGGTTGGATTCTTTCTCCTTTGCCTGGGCATTTTTTGTGATGATAGATTAATTACTTGTAGTAACCTCTAGCCCGGGGTGTGGGCATTGGTACGTCTTGCCACAAATATTCAGTTCTTCCCTCTAGTTTGAAACCAAAGCTAACCCTCTACCTCTGGCAAGTGCCCACAGCCAGGGGCTTTCAGCCTCTTTGCTTCTGCACTCACTGAGCATGTGCTGGCTCCTTTTCACCCCCATCACCCTTTGTAGTACAGCTGTGTCTGGCATTCATGGTCAGCAGAGCTTCCCTTCATCTTCCCATGCTCAGATGCCCAACTCACCTCTTTATTCCTTGGTTGAGGCAGAGGCAGTCTCTCAAACCTACTAACCCCAGAGCTAGCCCTTAGCTTAAGAGGCTTACTGATGCTGTTAAAATGAAGCCTAGCCTGGAGTTGTTTACTCTTCACAGGGACCAAACCTTTTCCTGGGTTTTTCTTCTGGTATTCTCAAATTGTCCCAGAAAAACCCTGATTTGCTCCTGTTCTTATTTATCTCGGCCCACACTTTGTTTGCCCTAAGGTGCTATTTTAACTCTTTTGTAGGGGAAAATCTTGAGAGCTTGGAAATCTCTGTCCTTCTGCATCACTTTCTGAAAATTCTCTTTGAGAAATGCAAATTATAACAACTCTGGGGTACCTTTTCTAGATTGGCTGATGGTATGAAAAAGAAAGATCCTGAATATGGGAGGGAATGTGGGAAAACTGGGACCCTAATGCATTGCTGGTAGAGTTGTGGAGTGGTCCAACCATTCTGTAGAGCAGTTTGAAACTCTACTCAAAGAACCATAAAATAGTGCATGGTAGAGTTGTGGAGTGGTCCAACCATTCTGTAGAGCAGTTTGAAACTCTACTCAAAGAACCATAAAATAGTGCATATACTTTGATCTAGCAATACCACTGCTAGGTCTATATGCCAAAGACATTAAAAAGTGAGGGAAAGGACCTATTTTTTCAAAAACATTTATAGTAATTCTTTTTTTTGGTGGTTAAGAATTGGAAATTGAAGGCATGCCTCTCAGTTGTACAATGAGTAAACAACTGTGGTATAGGATTGAGATAGAATATTATTTTGCTATAAGAAATGAGAAGAAGAATGATTTCAGCAAAACCTGGAAAGACTTACATGATCTGAGGTGAAGTGAAGTGAATAAGAAGAAAGTTGTACACAGTAACAAACAATATTGTATGATGAAGATTTGTCAATGACAGCTATTCTCAGCAATACAATAATCCATGAAATTTCCAATATACTTATGATGAAGCAAGCTATCCATATCCAGAGAAATATCTGATATTATCTGCATACAGACTGAAGCATGCTATTTTCACTTTCTTTCATTCTTTTTTTCAGTTTTCTTGTACAAAATGACTAATATGGAAATGTTTTGCATGATTTCACAAGTAGAAATCTATATCTGAGTGCTTACTATCTTAAGTTGGGGAGAGTACAAGAAGAAAAGGAGGTACAGAATTTGGAACACAAAAGTTTAAAACATTTTACCTAACTATTATACCTTGTATTTGGAGATGGATGGGGGGCATGATTGTGGAGTAAAAGTAGGGGCTTGCTTAAGCTCTCCCCCAAAGCCCTCCAAACACCTCTAAAATGATCCTAAATAAATTCTAGTACAGCAGAACCCACAAAATTCCAGAGTGAAACAAATTTCTAGGCCAAGACATCCTCAAAGATAGCCAGGAAAGATTGGTTGTGATGGCCTGGGAGAGGAGTGCAGACCAATGCTGACCATGCCAGTCAAGGCCAGGACCTGGAAATTCAGGAGTAGGCCTCAGGGGACTGAATGACAGACATCTGTGGTCTCTCTCTCTATATTTAAGAAATAAGGCCTTTATCTTGCTGTAAAAATTGTTTTGCATCTTTCTGCTTTCCTTCTAATCTTGGTTGCATTCATTTTGTTTGCGTAAAACCTTTTTAGTTTAATGTAATAAATATTACCCATTTTAATGTTCTCTATTTCTAGTCTTTTCATAAAATCTTCCTTTCTCCACAGATTTGATAGGTAATTTTTTCCTCGCTCTCCTAATTTGCTTATATTATCATCCTTTATGTCTAAATCATGAACCCATTTTGACTTTATCTTGGTAAATAGTGGCATATTTTGGACTATGCCTAGTTTTTGCCATAGTATTTTCCACTTTGCCCAGTAGTATTTTTTTTTTGACAAATAATGATTTCTTATTCCAGAAACTGGAGAATTTGGGTTTATCAAATAGTAGATTTAGTAATCTTTTTTAATTAATTAATTAATTAAATCAATTAATTGATTTAATTAATAGTAATCTTTTTTTTAATGGTTTTTTAACTTCTGATTTGCATCATTCATTTCTGCCAGATTTTGAGTTACTAATTTTCTCCCCGTTTTTCCCCTACCCACCGCCCCAAAATAGCAGTCCCACAGAATATCTCCTCCTCCAATCTGCTGTCTCCCATATTTTCTCCCATAGCCCTTTTGACTTTTCCAGTCTATCTCTATGCCCCAGTGCCTGTATATCTTGTTTCCCAACTACATGTAAAATAGTATTAATAATAGTATATATATTTGAGTATTTGATTTTAAAACTTTGAATTCCAGATTCATTTCTTTCTTCCCTTGTGTCCCACCCTTACTGGGAAGATAAGCAGTTCTGTATAGGTTGTACATGTGTGCCTAATGCAAAACAATAGCATAATAGATATATTGTAAAAGACTGACTATATTTCCCTCCCTCCTATCCCATCTCCCACTTGTTCTATTCTTTACTTTGATGCAGTCCCTTTTCAAAAGTGGGTGCTCCCAACTTTCCTCCCCCCCAGCCTGCCTTCCCTTCAATCATCCTCCCTCTCATCTCCTTCTCCCCTACTCTCCTGGAGGGTGAGATACCCTATTTAGTGTGTATTTCATTCCCTCCTCAAGCCAAATTCAATGAGCATAATGTTGACCCATTCCCTTTTGCCTTCCTATTCTTCCCCTCGATTGTAAACATTTTCCTTTTCCTCTTCTGTATAAGATAGTTTACCCCATTCTGTTTCTCCCCATCTCCTCTCATTATATTCCTCTCTCACCTCTTAATTTCACCTTTTAAGTATCATCCCTTCCTGTTATATTGGTCCTGTGCCCTCTATCTATGTATACCTGTAATCATATATACACACATTCACAAATGTATTCATATGCCCACATAACCTCATATATATATATATGAATGTATTCCCTTCGACTACTGAGAAAAGTTTAATAAGGTACAATTATTGTTTTTCCATGTAGGAATGTTAATAGTTCAACTTTGATAAGTTCCTTATGATTTTTTTCCCTGTTTACCTTCTTATGCTTCTCTTGCTTCTTGTATCTGAGTGTCAAGTTTTCTATTGAACTCTTTTTTTTTTTTCAGCAAGAATGCTCGAAAATCCTCTATTCCACTGAATGACCATATTTTCCCCTGAAATATGATACTTAGTTATTCTGGGTAGGAGACTATTGGTTTTAATCCCAGCTCCTTTGCCCTCTGGAATATCATATTTCAAGCCCTTAAATCCCTCAGTGTAGAAGCTGTCAGATCCTGGGTTATGCTGATTGTGTTTCCACAATATTCAAATTGCTTCTTCCTGGCTGCTTGTAAAACCCTCTCTTTAATCTAGGAATTCCAGAACCTGGTTATAAAATTCCTAGGAGTTTTCTTTTGGGGATCTTTTTTAGGAGGTGATTGGTGGATTCTCTCAACTCTATGTTGCCTTCTTGTTCTAAAACATCAGGGCAGTTTTCTTTGAGAACTTCCTGGAGGATGATTTCTAGGTTCTTACTTTCATCATGGCTTTCAGGTAGTCCAATAATTTTAAAATTATCTCTCCTGGATCTATTTTCCAGGTCAGTGGTTTTTCCCATGAGATATTTCACATTTCATTTTATTCTTTCATTTGTTTGGATCTGTTTAATAGCATCTTGATTTCTCATAAAATCATTAGCTTCCATTTGCTCCAATCTAATTCTGAAGCCATGATTCTCCTCATTGAGCTTTTGAGATTCTTTTCCATCTGGCATATTCAGATTTTTAAGGCCGTCTTCTCCTCATTGCCTTTTTGAGCCTCTTTTGCCATTTAAGTTAGTCTATATTTTAAGGTAGTATTTTCCTCAGTCAGGCTGTTGACTCTAATTTCATAATTTTCTTGCATTGTTCTCATTTCTTTTCCCAATTTTTCCACCACTTATCTGCTTCTTAAGGTCCTCTATGGCCTGGGAATATATTTTCCTTTGAGGTTTTTGGTGCAGGAATTCTGACCTTACTGTCTTCCCCCTGTTCTATGCTTTGCTCCTTTGTTTCCCCAAAATAGGACTATAATGTTGGAATCTTCTGTCTGCTTTGTTTCCTTTGCCTGGTCATATCGCCCATCGGTCACTTGACCCCTAGGCTTTTCGCCACAGTAGGACTCTGCCATCAGACAGGGGAGCTTTCGTCCCAAACACTGGGGTTTTCTCAGCTGCTGGAGGTATTAGGTGGGTGTCCTCTCTGAGGTCTTCACACACCCTGGCAAGCAGGACACACACCCCAGGACCTCCACCCTAGATTGTAATTCAGATCTGAGAAGGTTAAAGCAAGAGCGATTAGCCCTCAGACTGGTGCTTCTTCCCCCTACACTTTGCAGGCCAGGAGCTGAAGCTTCCACGTTGCACTGGCTGGCTTTGCCAGCATCTCAGAGGCTTCTCGCCTTGGGGGCAAATGCCATGCACTCCCACTTACTGGGTCCCAAAGTCCAGACTACACTGACTTCACTTTGTCCTTCACATCTATGTGTTGATAAATTTGTAAACAGCCACAGCTGCTGCTGATCTGGGGTCCCTCAGCTTGGGCTGATCAGGCCCACCCTGGGGCTAATGCCTCGGCATGGGGCTGGGCTCAGCACCCAGAGCACCGTGCTGGCCGATTCCTGCCAGCCTTCCGGGCTGTCCTCAGCAGGAGGTTAGCTTCTCTGTGTCATTTTGTGGGTTCTGCAGCTCCAAAGTTTGTTTAGAGTCCCCTTTTACATGGATTGGGGAAGGTGGAAGCTGGAGCCCAGCAGAGGTCCTGCTTCTACTCTGCTATCTTGACTCTTACCCCCCTACTGTAATCTTTTATAACTGTATCTTGTGTGTGTAACCTATTCAAGTGATCCATCATTCTTTTCCTTAAGCAGTACCAAATAGTTTTATAATTGCCACTTTATAATATAATTTTAGGTATGGTGCAGCTAGGTGACCTTCCTTTGCATTAATTCCTTTGATATTGTTTTCTTCTTCCAGATGAATTTTGTTATTATTTCTTCTAGCTCCAATAAATAATTTTTGGTAGTTTCATTGGTATGGCATTGGATTAGTAATTTAATTTAGGTAGAATTGTAATTTTTATTATATTATGTCAGTCTACCTATGAGAAATTGTGATTTTTCCAATTCTTTACACTTGATATTATTTGTGTGAAAAGTGTTTTGTAATTGTTTTCCTATAGTTTCTTGGTTTGTCTTGGACAGTAGACTCTCAAATATTTTATAATATTTATAATTATTTTAAATGGAATTTCTTTTTCAATCTCTTGTTGCTTGGTTTTGTTTATCAAATACAGACATGCTGATGATTTATGTGGATTGACTTTATATCCTAGAACTTTACTGCTAAATATTTCAAGTAGTTTTTCAGTTGATTCTCTAGGATTCTCTAAGTCTACCATCATATCATCTATAAAGAATGTGAAGAGTGATAAGTTACTTTCCTCATTGCCCATTCTAATACCTTCAAATTCTTCTCATATTTCCAAAGCTTGCATTACTAGTACAATATTGAATAGTGGTGATAATGGTCATCCTTTTGGGCACCTCCATTTATGGGGATCATTTTGGAAAGGCTTCTAGCTTATCCCCACTACAGATAATGCTTATTGATGATTTTGGATAGATACTACTTATCATTTTATGGAAAACTCCATTTATTCCTATGTGTTCTAGTGTTTTCAATATTTATAGATGTTCTATTTTTTCAAAAGCTTTTTGTGCAGCTATTGAGTTAATCATATGATCGATAGACTCCACTTGTAAATCCATCTGACCATGGAGACTTTTCTTTTAGGGATTTCGTTGGTGATTCGTTTTTTTTTTTTTTATTTCTGAAATATGTTTATTTAACTGTTTTATTTCTTCTTCTGTTAACCCAGGCAATTTATACATTTTTTAAAAATATGCATTCATTTCACTTAGAAATTTGGATTTATTGGCCTATAGTTTGGCAAAATAGCTCCTGATTATTGCTTTAATTTCCTCTTCATTGTTTGTGAATTTTCCCTTGTCATTTTGACTATTTTCCTTCTTTCTTTTTTAATTTTTCTACTTTCTTTTTAAAATCAAATTAACCCAAGATTCATCAGCTTCATTGTTTTCTACCTTAAATCCCTACTGCTGTTCTTTGTTCTCTTTAGTATTTAATTTTTTTTTCATTTTCAATTTTATTAATTTCTCCTTTCAGTTTTAGGATTTACAATTTGGTGCTCACTTGGAGATTTTCAATTTTTTTCTTATTTTTTTATTTTCATGTTCAATTCAAAAATCTGCTCTTTATCAATTTTATTAATGTCAGCATTTAGAGATATAAAATATCCCCTAAGCACTGTTTTGACTCCATTCCATGAGTTTTGATATGTTGTCTCATTACTGTCATTTTCTTTGATGAATTTATGGATTGTTTCTATGATTTGTGGTTTGGCCCACTCATTCTTCAGCATTAGATATATAGTTATCAATTAATTTTTAATCTATCTTTCCATGGCCCTTTATTAAAAATAAAATTTATTACACCATCTATTTTTTTAATTTATTTTTTATTTTCAACATTCATGTCTGGAAGATTATTATTTACAAATTTTCTCTTCATCTCTTCCTTCCCCCCACTGCAAGATGGCAAGGATACTGAATACCTCTTTCCCCAATCTTCCTTTATATCTCCTTCTTTGCCTCTCACCTTACTTTCTTGTAGAGCAAGGTGTATTTATATACAACATAGTCTGCATATCTTATTTCCTGGTTGCATGTGAAAGCAATTTACCATTTGTTTTTAAAACTTTGAGTTCCAGATTCTCCCCCTTCTCCCATCCCCACCCACCCCCACTGAGAAGACAAGCGATTCAATATAGGTTTTACAAGTGTAGTTATCCAAAACATTTCCATACTAGTCATATTGTGAAAGACTAACTATATATCCCTCCATCCTATCTCTCCCCAAATTATTTTAATTTCTCCTTTGATCCTGTCCCTTTTCAAAAGTATTTGCTTATCATTACCCTCTCTCCCAATCTCCCTTCCCTTCTATCATCCCTACTCTTATCCCCTTGCCCCCTACTTTCCTGTTGGAACTATTCAAAATCTAGTGTGGATGTTATTCCTTCCTTAAGCTAAATCCAATGCCTATAATGTTGACTCTTTCACCTTTCTGCTCTTCACCTCCATGGCAACAACTTTTTCTTGCCTCTTTTATGTGAGAAAATTTACCTAATCCTATCTCTCCCTTTTTCTTTCTCCCAATATATTCCTGTCTCAGCTCTAAGTTTTATTTTTTAGATATCATCCTTTCCTATTCAACACACCCTATGCCCTCTGTCTGTATATTTAAACACATATATACACAAATACACACATACATCCACTATTACTTTTAGCATTATATGTGGTATTTCCAGGCAAAGTGGCCTCAAAGACTTTGGCTAACTTGTATTTGGTGATGATTTTTTGGTCAGGAGATTTTCCAAGTCTCAAACTCAATCCAACCAAAACTTAGAGATGGAAGTCATGTGGACATGAACAATACCTTTAGGTAAGGGACAGAGTGTGATCTTTCAAAGGGCACATTGTTCTCTGAGGTCCTTATAAGAGTAGTTGCCCTCAGTCCCTGCATCACAGGTAAGTAGACACCATGGCTGCTACCAAGTGGCTCCTTCTCCTTTACTCAGTTGCCCTGTTGGGCCTGAGCTCAGCTCAGTACACAGATGAGGGTAAGTGGGGGACACAGAGAATCTATGATCATGTTTGGAAGGTGTTGGGGGTGGAGGTCAGGGTCTAATTCAAGTGGAGTCATTTTGAGGGTGCTATCCTCAGTTATTCAGGCAATTTTCTGTTCCTAGACATAGGTAATGGGAGGTGGTATTCTTATTTTCCATGTTCTGATGGGTCCTCAAATCCCTTTTCTTCCCTGGGTGACAGGTTATAGCCAACATGTTCTTTAAACTCTATTCATTCTCTTCTTCTTTCAATTATGTTCCTTGCAAGTATTCCCCTTGTACAACATTCCTTTGATCCACATTTGCTGCTCATCTCTGCTGTGTAGAATTCCTAGCTTCTCTTATTTCTGTATCTTTCATCTTCTGTTAGAAATCTGTCTTGATTTCTTGTTTCACTCCCTCTTTCTCCTATGTGAAAATAAATCTAGGAACAGCAATTTGTTTATTTTCAGGCTCTTAAATAACTAAAATACAAGAGATCATTAATAGTTCCATTCATGACCGTAACAAATCTTTCTGAGGGAGACCACAAATATTTAAATCCAATCTTTCCTTCTCTTTCCTGTATTTCCTCATTCCTCCACTTCATTCTTTTCTACCCTTGTGCATAGGAACCCGCTCCCTCTAGAGTAACATTCAATTCTCCCATTTAGTAGGAATTTCACGGGACAGACCTTCTGTAATCCTTAGGCCAAGAGGCCACACTGAGGTTTTTTACTCTGTACCAATCTTTCATAGGACCTGGAACATTTTGAGCACTTAATAAGAATTGACTCATGGATATAGTTCATAAGAAAGGGAAAAGTGCTGCGAAGTAAACACTTCAGCAGTAGCATGTATTTTGAATTGATTTCTTTCATATACACTCTTCATATGTGAGTGGAACTTTACAATATGTAAGAGAAATCCATAGAGAGAGAACCTGAGATCATCCACAAAAGAGGGGATACAGTTCTAAGAAACATGTCATTGAGGCACATAGAGAGGGATAGCTCAAACTTTTGCTAGAAGAAGCTGCCAATGTCTTCTACTGCTGTCATGATATGCGTCTAGGCTAGGCCTGTTCCTTGGCATTGACTAATATGATCTTCCATCACATCCTCTCATGTAGGCTTACCTTGAGCCTGGAACCAGAAAGGATCTCTGAGGTTTTCCTGAATTATCCAAGTAATAAGCCCAGGTCACCATTATTCACCACTTCAGAGAAGGTAGTTAGGGCTCCAGCCTTTGGACAACTAGCCTGTGCCACAACACATAGTTTTTGCCTTTCCCTGCATCTGACTTTTCTATACCTATGCTGTCTCTTAGACCAACAAAATACAGAATGTGTACCAGCAGCAAATGAATCCCAGCAGGATGATGACGTCTCTGGCAATCAAGAAGGTGGTAATCAACAACCTGGATCTCAAAGTCCCCCTGAGGATGACAAGTCAGGAGTTTCAGCCCCAGGTTGTCCTCAAGGTGAACATCATGGAGGCCCTCAATTTGGACAGCAAGGAGGTCCTCAAGTTGTTCGACAAGAAGGTCCCCAAGGTGGTTAACAAGGAAGTCCTCAAGGTGGAGAGCAATTAAACACTCAAGGTGGACAGCAGGGAGGTCCACATGGTGCCCAGCAGGGAGGCCCTCAAGGTGGCCAGCATGGAGGCCATGCAGGTGGCAAACAGGGAAGCCCCCATTCTGGCCAGCAGAGAGGCCATCCAGGTTGCCCACAGGGAGGCCCTCAAGGTGCACAGCATAGCGGCCATCTAGATGGTCATCAGGGAGGTCCTCAAGGTGGACAGCAGGGAGGCTGTCCAGGTTGTCCTGGTCTCCAGTAAGGAGGTCAGCAGCTTTATCCACAACCATGGTACTTTAATTTTCTTCTCAGTGAGCCAGTTTCCATGTTTGCATATGTACTGACTGTCAGATCATATCATATAAGTCCCAAAATATCTTTTGAGCTCTTTCCCTATGCCATTAGTCTGTTTCTTCTTCATTTTTCTTTCTCCAAATTGTTTGCAGTCTGCACCATTGTCCCTGATAGGTAAAGAGGAAGAGAAAGATCTATAGAGAAAAAGAGAGTGAGAGGCAGATGGAGATAGCGACAGAAGAGGGAAGGAGGCAGGGAGGGAGGATAGGAAGAGGAGAGGAGAAAGAGAGAGATTGAGAGAGAGAGAGAGGAAAATATAAACTATTCTATTCCCCCTTTCCTTACTGTCCTGTGTCTCTTTCCAAATATTTTTTGCTTTCTTTTCAAAATTGCAGTATTATATGACTTTGTCATTGCATTGCCATTGCCTTTAGCCCAGGGCCAAATAAAGCAAAGTTCATCTCCTATAAGCTTCTCCCTTTCTTGTTTTAGTGCATGGAAAGGAAAAAAAAGTACATTTGACAGACGCCCTTCACATCCTCATGTGGACCCAGATATTGGAACAGTACATCCTTTTGTATCTTCTCCATCGCTTTCAAAAGAATAGCAAAAAATACATCAGTCATTACATATTGAGTCCTGTTTCTCTTTGTAGTGTTTTGTGTCACTCATCTTTTACAATACTGGGTTCCAGATAGGAAAAGATTACAGTCCTGAATTACTTGGTCCTTGACTGATTCCCTATTATTTTGTGATTGCATAGACCTGACTGGGGCTTTCCGTCATAGTTTGAGTCTCTAAATTTGCTTGGCTTAAGGTGGCATGGGTCCCATCCACAGATTTTTGTGTCCCTTTAAAATTCATAATACTTGAAGGATATCATTAAGAGTTCTTCCTCCTCCTGTATTGCCTTTAATCATATCCTTGGAATAGAGTTTGATTTTTTTCTCTTTTCCGATTTTTCTTAATCGAGCTAAAATTCTAAGAGAAAATCTGATGATCCCACCAGTCACTCTCCTTCAGTCAACAAGCATTTAGTAAAAGCCTACTCTTTGCCCAACAGTGTGTTAAGCACTTAGATTTAGAGAAAGGCAGAAAACAAAGAAAGAAACCAAAACAAAACCAAAAATGAACAAACTCTGCTCTAAAGGAGCTTGTAGGGGCCAGCTAGGTGGCACAGTGAGTAAAGCATCAGCCCCAGAGTCAGGAGAACCTGAGTTCTGATCTGGCCTCAGAAACTTAACACACACACACACACACACACACACACATGAGCCCTGTAACTTTGGGCAAGTTTATTAACAGCAATTGCCCTCCAAAAAAAAGCAAAAAAAAAAATAAAGGATCTCGTAGTCTAATGTTGGAGACAGCATTCAAACAATTGCATATTGGAAAAGAAATTTAAATGTAGTACAGCCTTGTACAATCTCTTACCTGATAGTATCCAGATCTGAAGAGAGCAGAGTAGAGGCAGCTGTGTCAGGAATCAATTAATGGTTTAATTAATTTCAGAGTGAATAAGGCAAGTTAGTCTATGGGAGTCTCCCTCAAGAGAAGGGCTTCTCCAGGTGTGCAAAGACAAGGATTATAGACCTCAGAAATCTATAAGCCAGTGGATCACAATGCAGTTATTCTTAGGTCCTGAAACAGTTTGCATTTGCAGGACCCCACATAAAGGCATTTTAGGGACAAAACAGTTACTTGAGTCCTGTGAGCATAGTTCTTAAGTTGATTGTCTCAAGTCTTAAGGGTAGTTGAGCTTTGTAGTTATTTAGTGGGGCAAAAAATGAAGAGTTAGCATGATGGGAATAGGAGTGCACTAATCTCCATTTTTTCACTTGGCAATTAGAAACTCAGGAATTTGTGAATTGTTAGCATGTCAGGAGTCCTTGGCTGATCACTTTGTGGTGTACTGTGTTGATTGTAGCTATGGTTCCCAAGTCTGAATCTCTTGGGAAATATGGGAGTTCAAAACCAATCTAGATAGTATAATCATTACAATATATCATGCCAATTAATGTGAGAATCAATGGGACATCAGATAGGAGGGTCTCCCATGTGCCTCAGAGCAACAGCAGTACAACACCAGGTAAACAGATAGTACCTGCCTCCACTAGTACTAGAAGGTCGAGACAGTGGGTTTTCTACCCTGATCGCAGAGGTCAAATTTAAAAAGATTGCAAAAAGAGAAAAAATAAGGTGGGGAGGTGGGAGAGGATGAGCAGAAATTAGCAAAAATTATCTGACTGTAGAAAGTGTTATGATGACAGGGAAGTCCAAGACACAACCTCAGAAGAGGAGAGTAAATTCACCATACCTATGGGCAAAGCCCCAAAGCAAAATGGGTAGTTGACTCATACACAGAAAAATTCATGGCAGAGCTCCAAAAAGAGTTTAAAAATCATATGGGAGAAGAAGAATTGAAATATGGAAAAAGAAATCTGAGTGGTGCAAGAGAATTGTGAAAAAAGATTCAAGAGATTCCTAAACTGCTTAAAAAGTGAAACTGAGTAAATGGAAAAGGAGATACAAAAATTCACTGAAGAAAATAGTTCTCTAAAGATTACAATGGACCCAATGGAAAAGAGAGTACAAAATTTAATTGAGGAAAACAACACCCTAAAAGTTAGTATTGGGCAAGTGGAAAGCAGTGACTCCATGAAACGTGATGAGTCAGTCAAAGAAATTGAAAAGTGTTGGTTCCTGCTCCCAACTCTGGCCGTGTCTTACCTTATACCTGGTCTTCAGACATCTCCGGCTTCTTGTCTCCAAGAACTTACCCCCACAGAACACTGCCCGAGTGCAGGGAAAAAGAGTATGTGTTAATAGGAGTCCGTGTTTATGGGGCACACAGTGCCACGTCGGCCTTTCCCAATCCGGCAGAGTCGGCCTCCGCATCTCCAAGCTCCTGCTCCTCAGAGGTCACGTGCACCCCCCTCCAACATCTTGTGACTGCCGCAGTGTCTCTCACACTCGTGGATCTATCAGAAAAGAATGAAAAAATGGAAGCAAATGTAAAACATATCATGATATTATAATCATAATCAAATACAATGGGCTTTACTCAGTCCTTGTTCTCCTTAATCTCTCTGCAGCCTTCAACACTGTCCATCACCCTCTTTTCCTTAATATTTTCTTTTCTGAAGGTTTCAGATCACTAATCTCTCTCTCTCTCTCTCTCTCTCTCTCTCTCTCTCTCTCTCTCTCTCTCTCTCTCTCTCTCTCTCTCTCTC
>NW_027187332.1:16137302-16171706 GCF_028583685.1 Petaurus breviceps papuanus | reverse complement strand
CTCTCTCTCTCTCTCTCTCTCTCTCTCTCTCTCTCTCTCTCTCTCTCCCTCTCTCTCTCTCTCCTTGTTCTCTTCCCACTATTTTACCTGGTCATCTCATTGCTTTTCTTGAATTTAAGTATCATATCACTGTAAATGATTTTCAAATACACCTTTCCTGTCCTAACTGCTCTGCTTACCTCCAGTCTCACAACTTCAACTGGCTTTCAGATGTTTCAAATGAGGTTTCCCCTTGATATCTTCAAATCAATGTGTCCCAATCTGAAATCAGTTTTCACTCTAAACCCTTCCATACACATAATTTCCTCATTATGGTTGAAGGCAAGCCAATCTTTGTGACCCCCAGTTTCCCCACCTGGGCATCATCTTCAACGTTTCCCTCTTTTTCATTCCCCATATCCAATGTGTTGCAAAGGTCTGTAGATTTTACCTTTGCAGTACCTTCTGTCTTTTATGCTGCTAGTCTTTTGGTTCAGGGCCTCATCACTTCATTCCTTGACTATTAAAATACCTGCTGGTGGGTGTGACTTTTCTCCTCACTCTTTTCTGTTTTTCAGATGAAATGATTTCCCTAAAGTGTAGGTCCAATCATGGCACTTTGCTATGCACTAACCTTCACTAACATCTTTTAGTGAGAGTCAAAAATGAAATCCTCTCCAAGCATTCCAAGCCTTTCACAACTTTCCACTAATGTGGACTTTTTCAGGCTCCATATACCTTATTGTCCCTCTGGTCTTCAGTAATCCAGTAAGATAGATCTTTTCATAAAATTATACTTTTAATACTATATTGATCAAGGGATTATTTATAGAAGTCAATAAAATAACATTAAGATTCATTTGTAAAAACAAAATATCAAGAATATCAAGGGAAATAGTGAAAAATATAGGAATGAAACAGGAATACGTCTTCAACTCTTCAAACTTCTTTATAAAGCAGCTGTCATCAACTGGTAGAATATTGATTAAAAATTAGAGAGCAAGTTTAATGAAACAGCCTAAAAAAGGGAGAATCAGAAATGATGGAACTCAATAACATTGTGAAGAATAAACCAGAAAACATAAATTATTTAGGAAAGAACTCCCTATTTGTTAAAAAAAAAAACACTGTGAAACCTAAAAAATAGTTCAGCAGAAATGAAGCCTAGACCAACACCTTATGTCAGTCATATTCCACAACACACTCTAAATGAATGTGACCTTAATATCAAAGATCATAACATAAAAAGTTAGAGAAGACATAAAATTATCAGCTATGTGTACAAGATATATTCTTAGCCAAACAAAAGATTGAAGAAATTACAGAAGACAAAATAGATACTCATGATGATAACTGGTGGGGGGGGGACACTGAAGAAACAGAAAAGCTTCTGCACAGACAACATTAAGGTACTTAGGATAAAAAGGGAAGTGATTAAACAGGAAAAATTCTCGTATCAAATTTTCTGTTAAAGGCTGGGTATCCAAGATATATAAACAATTAACATTTGTATGTGTGTATAACCAGAAGCCATTCCCCAATAGATAAGTGGCCAAATGATATGAACCAACATTTCTCAAAAGAAGAATTGTAGTCATATGAAAGAATGCTCCAAATGACTACTAATAAGAGAAATACAATGAAGACAAACTTAAGGTTTTAACTCAAACTCTGAAAATTGGGAAAGAAGATAAAACATGGTCATGAATGTTGGAGGGAGCATATGTTATACTCTATTAGACTGGAAATTCCTCGAAAGGAGGGATCTATAGTTTTTCTTCTTCATATGCGCAGCATGGGATCTAAGATAGATCTACGTTTTCACGCCGTTTGTCCATGTTTTCTTTTTTAAATTTTTATTGTCTTTATTAATTTGTTTGTTTACTTTGAGTTTACAAGATTCAGTTCTCCAGTTCTTTGAGTTTCAAAATTTCTCCCCTGCCCTCCCCTTTCCCTCCCCCTTCACCCCTCCCCCCCATTTGCAGCTACTTTCACATCAAACATTGGTCAAGTTGAAAAGAAGGATTGTAACACATGGAATGAACAGTGGGAAAGAGAAAACCAAAGCAAACAAACAAACAAACCAAAAAAAAAAAACACAAGAAAGCCAGTAATTTGCTTCAATTTGCATGAAAACTTTTCTTTCTGGTTCTTTCTCTGAATGTAGACATCTCTCTCCATCATGAGACTTTCAGAGTTTACTTATAACCCTGAATTTCTGAGAAGAGTCTGTTCTATCAAAGTTGGTCATCACACATACGTTGTATCTGTAATTGTATATGAATTTTTCCTGGTTCTGATCTTCTCACTCAGCATCAGTTCATATTGAGCCTCTCCAGGTAGATATGAAGTCCATCTGCTCTTCATTTCTTATGGTGCTATTGCATTCCATTACATTCATATACCATAACTTGTTTAACCATTCCCCAATTGATGGGTATCCCCCTAATTTCCAATTCTTTGCCACCACAAAAAGAGCTGCTATCAATATTTTTGTACATATGGGTCTTCCTCCCACTTCTGTGATCTCTTTGGGATACAACCCTAGAAGTGGTATTGTTGGGTCAAAGAATATGAAATTACTTATAGCCCTTTGAGCATAGTTCCAGATTGCTCTCCAGAATGGTTGGATCAGTTCACAACTCCATCAGCAATGTATTATTGTTCCAATTTTTCCACATCCTCTCCAGCATTTATCATTTTCCTGTTTTGTCACCTTAGCCAATCTGATTGGTGAGATGTGGTACCTCAGAGTTGTTTTGATTCGCATTTCTCTAATCAACAGTGATTTAGAGTTTTTTCCATATACTTATAGATATCTTTAATTTCTTCCTCTGAGAACTATTTGTTAATATCCTTTGACCATTTATCAATTGGGTAAGGACTTGAATTCTTATAGATTTGACTCAATTCTCTGTATATTTTAGAAATGAGGCCCTTATCAGAGACATTGGTTATAAAAATTATTTCTCATTTTCCCCACTTCCCTCTTAATTTTGATTACATTGGCTTTCTTTGTACAGAAGCTTTTCAGTTTCATGTAATCAAAGTTATCCATTTTGCATTTTATGATGGTCTCTAATTCTTGTTTGTTCATGAAATCTTCCCCTCTCCATAAATCTGACAAATAAACTATTACTTGCTTTTCCAGATTAATTACAGTATCATCCTTTATACCTAGATCATGCACCCATTTAGACTTAATTTTGGTATATAGTGTTACATAATGGTCTATGCCCAGTTTCTGCCATACTATATTCAAGTTTTCCCAGCAGTTTTTGTCAAATAGTGAGTTCTTATCCACAAAACTGTGCTCTTTGGGTTTATCAAAGAGTATATTATTATAGTCATTGACTGCTGAGTCTCATGTTGCCAATCTATTCCATTGATCCACTGCTCTATTCCTCTGCCAGTACCAAGTAGTTTTGATGACTGCTGCTTTATAATACAGATTAAAGTCTGGTATGGCTAGGCCACCTTCCCTAGCATTTCTTTTCATTAATTACCTTGATATTCTGGAACTTTTGTTCTTCCAAATGAATTTTTTCCAATTTTTTAGGTCTATAAAGTAATTTTTTTGTAAGTTGATTGGTATGGCATGAAATATGTAATTTAATTTAGGTAAAATTGTCATCTTTAATATATTAGCTCGGCCCACACATGAGCAATGGATGTTTGTACAACTAGTTAGATCTGACTTTATTTCTGTGAAAAGTGTTTTATAGTTGTGTTCATATAGGTCATGGGTTTGTTTTGGCAGGTAGATTACCAAATATTTTATAATGTCTACCTTAACTTTAAATGGGATTTCTCTTTCTACCTCTTGCTGTTGGATTTCATTAGAAATATACAGGAATGCTGAGGATTTATGTGGGTTTATTTTATATCCTGCAACTTTGCCAAATTTATTTTTTGTCTCAAGTAGGTTTTTACTTAAGAGTGATAGCTTGGTCTCTTCTTTGCCTAATTTGATTCCTTTGATTTCTTTTTCTTCTCTAATTGCTACTGCTAACATTTCTAGTATCAGATTGAATAAGAGGGGTGATAGTGGACATACTTGTTTCACCCCTGATCTTATAGGAAATGCTTCTTGATTCTACCCATTACATATAATACTTGCTGATAGCTTTAAATTGATGCTACTTATTATTTTAAGGAAGACTCCATTTATTCCTATACTTTCTAATGTTTTTAATAGGAATGGATGTTGTGCTATGTCAAAAGCCATTTATGCATCTGTTGAGATAATCATGTGGTTTCTGCTAGTTTTATTGTTGATATGATCAATTATACTGATGATTTTCCTAATATTAAACCATCCTTGCATTCCTGGAATAATATCATGTTGGCTAAGGGTCTATCAACTTTATTGTTTTTTTTTTTCATAAAACCAGCTCTTAGTTTTATTTATTATTTCAACAGTTTTCTTAATTTCAATTTTATTAATCTCTTCTTTGGCTTTCATTATTTCTAATTTAATATTTAATTGCAAATTTTCAATTTGTTCTTTTTCTAGGTTTTTCAATTGCATACCCAATTCATTGAACCCCCTTTTCTCTAATTTATTCATATATGCACTGAGGGATGTAAAACTTCCCCTAAGAACCACCTTTGCTGTATCCCACAGATATTGGTATGCTGACTCATTATTGTCATTCTCTTGAATGAAGTTACTGATTGTTTCTATGATTTCTTGTTTGAACCACTCATTCTTTAACATTAAATTGTTTAATTTCCAATTTGTTTTTAGTCTGTCTTTCCATGACCCTATATTTCATATGGTTTTTATTGCATCATGAACTGAGAATGATGCATTTAATATTTCTGCCTTTCTTCACTGAATTGTGAGATTTTTATGTCCTAGTACATGGTTGATTTTTGTGTGTGTGCCATGTACTTCTGAGAAGAAGGTAGATTTCTTTTTTTCCCCATTTAGTTTTCTCCAGAGATCTATCATATCTACCTTCTCTAAAATAATATTCACATCCTTAACTTCTTTCTTGTTAATTTTGTGATTGGATTTATCAAGTTCAGAGAGGGGAAGATTAAAGTCCCCTACTAGTATAGTTTTGGTATTTATTTCTTCCTCTAATCCCCTTACCTTCTCCTCTAGGAATCTGGATGCTATACCACTTGGTGAATAAATGTTAACTAGTGATATTGCTTCATTCTCGATGGTGACTTTTAGCAGTATGTAGTTTCCTTCCATGTCTCTTTTAATTAGATCAATTTTTGCTTTTGCTTTATATGAGATAAGGATTGCTACCCCTGCTTTTTTTACTTTAGCTGAGGCATGATATATTTTACTCCAACCTTTTACCTTTACCTGTGTGTATCCCTCTATTTCAGATGAATTTCTTGTAAACAGTATATTTTAAGATTATGGTTTTTAACCCATTTTGCTATCTGCCTCTGTTTCATGGGAGAGTTCATCCCATTCATGTTCACAGTTATTATTACTCTGTCTCTTTCCCTCCATCCTATTACCTCCCCTGTTTATGCTTATATTTTTTTCTCCCCTTCTCCCTTCCCTTCCTTAAGAGTTTTCCTTTTGACCACCACCTCCCTCAGTATTCTCTTCTAATCAGACCACCTCCCTTTTCTTCCCCTTCCCCCTTACTTCTTCCCTCCCTTCTAACCACTCCCCCTTTCTCAGTAGATACCCTCTCCTACTGCCTGTAGGGTGTTTCTTTTTCCCACCAAGAGTGACAGGAACAAATCTCATGCAAAGCTCCTCCCCCTCCCCTTGTTCCCTCTATTATGATGTGTTTTGTGTCTCTTCTGGATAGAGCCCCATGCTTAACTGGTTGTGTTATTCCCTCCTTACACAAGAACCAAAGTTCTTGTGTAAGGAGGGAATAGTTCATATAATACTCATCTCCCTTGCTTCTTTCCCTCTGCTACATTTTTTCATGCCTCTTTGTGTGGCATAATTTATCCTTTTCCACTTCATTCTTTCCTCTTCTTCCATTGCAGTCCCTTTGTAGCCCTTATTAAGGTTTTTTATTGCCATTTTGTGTAATTTATAGTCATACCCTCTACTTGTCTATAAATAGTTTGCTCTTATTAAATAACAGTGTGTGTGTGTGTGTGTTTTCCTTGTTTACCTTTCTATGTCTCTCTTGCATCTCGTAATTGGCAGTTGAATTTTCCATTGAGCTCTAGCTTTTTCATCAGGAAGGTCTGGAATTCTGTTATACCATTTAATGACCATCTCCTTGCCTGGAAGAATATGTTGTTTCTCTGGGTAGGTGATCTTTGGTTGCAACACGAGCTTTTTTGCCTTGAGAAAAATTGTATTCCACTTCCTCTGATCTTTCAGATCACAGCCAAATCCTGTGCAATCCACACTGTGGATGGCTCCAGTATATTTGAATTGTTTCTTTCTGACCACTTGTAGTATTTTTCTATTTTACCTTGTAGTTCTGGAGTTTGGCCACAACATTTCGTGGACTTTTCAATTTGGGATCTCTTTCAGGAGGTGACCAGTGGATTCTCTCAATTTCTATTTTAACCTCTGGTTCTAGTATCTCAGGGAAGTTTTCCTTGATGAGCTCTTGGAAATCTTTGTCCAGGCTCATTTTTTCATTATGATTTTCCAGTAAGCCTGTGATTCTCAGATTATCTCTCCTGCATTTGTTTTCCAGGCCAGTTATTTTTCCATTGAGATATTTTTACCTCTTTTTCTAATTTTTCATTCTTGATGTTTCTTTGACTGATTCTTGCTTGTTCATAGATTTATTTGCTTCAATTTAGTTAATTCTAGTTTTTAGTGAATTATTTTCCTAGGTGAGTTTTTGGAGCTCCTTTTCCATATTTCACATTTTTCTTTTTAAGGATCTGTTTTCTTTATTGTAATGTTTTTCTAATTTTGAAATTTTGATTTTAAAAGAATTATTCACTTTATCTCTATCTTACTCATTTGGTTTTCAAAGTTCCTTTTGAGCTCATCTAGGAATGCTTTCTGTGCTTGAGACCAGTTCCCTGTTGAGGCTTCAGCTGTGGGTATGGAATCAACACTGTCTCCCTCTGAATTTGGTTCCTTCCTCTCTTGATAGTAGGACTACAGAGTCTTTATCTTCGCAGTCTGCTTTTTACCCATTTTGAGGCAGGGCCCTAGCCATGACCTTCCTCTAGGGTTCCCAAGCCTTTACTCTTTAAGGCTTTGCCCTGGGGCAATAATTACAATGTTTTCAGAGTCAGAAGAGGGGATTGGAGCAGACAGGGTTCCCTCTGCCATCCTGGTCCCTGGAGGTCGAGATAGTGGCTTTTAAATTTCTGGGCTGTGGATTGGGAGACCCAGGAGTAGTTGCTACCCTTGCCAGAAGCCCTGCATTTCATTTTTACACTGTTATGTCCAGTGGCAGCACTGTAGTGGTAGGCCTGGCAATGACCCTTGTGATTGGTGGGTCAACTTGCCCCCACATTGATTAGGCCTCGTCCAGGCCTCAGTCTGAAATGCGTCAGCATCCTGGCCTCAGTCTGTGTCCTGGCTTCAGTCTGTGTCTCAGCTTCAGTCTTCACAGTAAGATAATTCTTTTTCCTGTTTCTCAAAAACAACAGCTGATCTGATTTTTTTCCTTACTCCTGTATGCACTCAGTCCCACCTTTTTCTTTTCAAAATTCTATTTTACACTTAAACACCAGAACACAAATTGAGAAAAGAGAAAAGAAACAAAAGTGTAAAATAAACTTAAATTTTGGAACTTAAATATGAAATAAGAAAAAAAGAGTATGTCATGTGCATAGCAGAGCATGATGGGTTTCAAATATGTAACAACAGATTTTCATTTCAACAAAGCCTATATGTTGAATAACAGTGGTGTTGAGGATTTTCTATGCTTCCTTGTGGGTTTTCTTTTGCTCTCTGCTCGGCACTTTTGTTTTACTTTGTTCTTTTTTGCCCCTCTTCCCACCTATCCCATAGGGCACAATAAAGATTTGACATGTTTATCCATAGCTATAGATATATACAAAACATAGATAGATAGATAGATAGATAGATAGATAGATAGATAGATAGATACATATACTTTCTCAAAACTATTCTACTTCTGATCTTTGTTTTTATGTATGTGCATTTCTCTTCTTTACAATCTCTCCTGCCTCCTCTACTTTACTTTCATACACTACCATGCTGTCTTATGACTTGCCTATCCCCCTGCAAGGATCCCTCCCTTATCTTCCCATTCCCATTAATCTAAACACCTTTCAGCAACCCTTTTACCTATTCCATCACTTTCCCCTTGAAAAATCCCTCCCTTGTTCTTTCACTCTTTACACACCTAATGTTTTGTTTCTTCTGAATTTAGAAGACTTTTTTTTTGGAGAGGGGAGGACAGGGCAATTTGGGTTAAGTGACTTGCCCAAGGTCATACAGCTAGAATCCAGGGCTGGTGCTCTATTCACTGTCCCCTAGCCACCCTGTGTAGAAGACTTTTATACTATATAAATATATACATATATAGTTCCCTCTTAAACCCATTCCCAATGAAAGTAGGTTACCATAACTATGAGCTCTCCTCCCACATATAATTCCTGTGTATCAATTCTTCCTCTTGCCCCTCATTTGTATAAAATAATTACTTTTTTAAGCTGTCCCTAAATGGTTTACTTTTGAGATTCATATCATACTCAGGGGTACCCCAATACTTCTTAGTAACTACCCAATAATTAATAAGATTATTAGACATACATTTTACATATATAAAAGTAAATATTCTGTCCTCGTGGATCCCTTATAATTAGTCTTTGTTATGTGTCTTATATTTGTATTGGTTTTTGTATGTGGAATTTTTTTTCAAGTTCAGGATTTTTTTAAACAAAGTCTTAAAAGTCAGAGAGTTTATCAAATGTCCATTTTCTTCCAATGACTATAATACTTAACTTTTCAGGGTATGATATTTTGGACAATACCCCAATTCTTTTGCTCTTGTATAAGTTGTGTTCTAAGACATGTAGTCCTTTAATGTCTCTGCTGCTAAATCTTCTGTAATTCTGACTGTGGCACCTTCATATTTAAATTATTTTAATCTTGGCTCTTTTAATATTTTTTTTCCTTGAGCTGGGTGTTTCTGGATTTGACTATGACATACCTAAGGGTTTTCCTCAGAGGATTTCTTTTAAGTGGTCACGGATGGAATTTTTCCTATTTCTATTTCCCCTTCTTGTTCTAAAGCTTCAGGACAAATTTTTAAAATTATTTCTTTTATTATTGTATCAAGATTATTTTTTATCATGACTTTCAGTTAATACAATTTTTAAATATATTCTCTTCTTGATCTATTATCCAAATCTGTTGTTTTCCTTACAAAATGTTTCACTTTCTCTTCTATTTTTTTGTTATTTAAATTTTGTAATTTCACTGGCTTCACTTTACATAGTTCTAATTTTCTTGATGTCCTTTTCTTCCTAAAGATCTTCCTAAAGATCTTCCTAAAGATCTCTTCTACTTGGTTGAATTTCCTTTCATACTCTTCTTGTTTCTCTTGATTTATTCTTATTTTCTTTTTTTAGACTTTTTTCCTTCTCGGTCATTTGATCCTAAATGTCTTTTTAAAGACCTTCTACAAATTGCTTTTGGGCAGGTACCCTTTTGATATTACTCTGGGAGTCTCTTTACTTCAATATCCTCCTCTGAAGATGAACCCTGATCATCTCTATTCCATACTTGGTTTCTATGGTTGGATTCTTTCTCCTTTGACTTTTGTGTGGTGATAGCTTAATTATTTGTAGTCACCTCTAGCACTAGGGTGTGGGCATTGGTGCCCCTTGCCACAGATATTCAGTTCTTTCCTCTAGTTTGAAACCAAAGTTAAATCTACACCTCCAATAAGTGCCCACGGCCAGGGGTTTTCTGCCCTTCTACTCCTGCACTCATTGGTCATGTGCTGGTTCCTTCTCATCCCCACCACTCTTTGTATCCATCTGTGTCTGGAGTTCATGGTCAGTTGAAGTTCCCTCAATCTTCCCATGCTCAAAGGCCCAAATCCCTCACTAATCTAGGTAAAAGTTGTTGTGTGGCTGAGGCATAAGCAACCTCTCAAACGAACTAAGCTCAGGGCTTGCTCCTTGTTTAAGAGGCTTACAGTTGCTGTTAAAATGAAACTTAGCCTAGTGTTGTTTACTCTGCACAGGGAACAAACCTTTTCCTCTATTTTTTTTTCTCCTGACTTTTTTCTTAATTTTTCTTCTGATCTTCTCAAATTGTCCCAGGAGGACCCTGGCTATGCTCCTGTTCTTAATTATCTCCACCGACACTTTGTTCACACTAAGGTGCTATTTTAAATCTTTTGTAGGGGAAAATCTTGAGAGCTTGGAATTCTCTGACCTACTCCACCATCTTCTGAGAACTCTCTTTGAGAAATGCAAATCAAAACAACTCTGGTGTACCACCTCACACCTAACTAGATTGGCCGATACTATGAAAAAGAAAGATCTTAAATATTAGAGCGATTATGGGAAAACAGGGACACTAATGATGCATTGTTGATACTAAACTCAAAGGGTATAAAATAGTGTATACAGTTGAATATTGACTACAATACCACTGCTAGGTCTATTTGCCAAAGACATAAAAAGTGGGGAGAATAATCTATTTATTAAAAAAAAAACTGTTCCTAGTAATTCTTTTTGTGGTGGTTAAAAATTGGAAATTGAAGGGATGCCCATCAGTTGTTGAATCACAAAACAACTGTGGTATAGGATTGAAATGGAATATTATTGTGCTACAAGAAATGACAAGAAGAATGATTTCAGCAAAACCTGGAAAGACTTCCATGAACTAAGGGGAAGTGAAGTGAGCAGAATAAGGAGAAATTGTACACAGTAACAGCAGTATTGTATGATGTAGAATTGTAAGTGACATAGTTATTCTCAGTAATACAATGAACCAAGAAAATTCCAAAAAGCTTATGATAAAGGAGTCTATCCACGTCCAGAGAAATATCTGATATTGTCTGTATACAGACTGAAGCATGCTATTTTTTACTTTCCTTCATTCTTTTTTTTTCAGTTTTCTTGAACACAATGACTAATGTGGAAATATTTTAAATGATTACATAGTTATAAACTTTATCTAAATGTTTACTTTCTCAGGGAGTGGGGAGTACAAGAAGAAAAGGAGGTATGGGAATTGGAGCTCAATAGTTTAAAAAAATGATACAAAACTATTATAACTTGTAATTGGGGATGGAGGGGTGGAGCCAAGATGATAGAATAAAAGCAAGACCTTGCTTAAATTCTCCCCCAAAGCCCTCCAAACACCTCTAAAAATGACTTTAAACAAATTCTAGTACAGCAGTACCCACAAAATGACAGAGTGAAAAAAATGTTCCAGCTAAGACAACCTGGAAGATAGATAGGAGAGTTTGGTCCTCCTGGGCTGAGAAAGGAGTTCAAACCAATGGTGGCCATGCCTGCAAAGGCCAGGACCTTGGAAGTCAGGCACAGGCCTCTAGGGGCTAAATCACTGACATCCAAATGGTTGCTGGGATTCCCTACAATCTGCAGCCAGGAGCTCTGCAGGCAGGCAATAAACAACAAAACTGCTACTGTATTTTTCCTCTTTTTCATTTGATAACTCAAGTAACTTTACTTCTCTAAGGATCTGCATTCTATAGCACTGGGTGCATATGTGTTTAGTATTGCTAGTATTTCATTGTCTATATTAGTTTAGCAAGATGTAGTTTCTTTCCTCGTCTCTTTTAGTTAGATATAGTTTTGTTTTGGATTTTTCTGACAACAAGAATTCTATTCCTATTTTTTTTTAATTCACCTGAAGCATATGTTCTGCTCCAGCTGTTTTCTTTACTCTGTGTGTGTTTCTCTGCTTCACATATGTTTCTTGTCAGTAACATATTGTAGAATTCTGGTTTTTAATCCCCTGTGCTAATTACTTCTGCTTTATGGGAGTCTTCGTCCAATCTCTATTTACAGTTATGATTACTGACTGTGTATTTCTCACCTTTCTATTTATCCCTTCTTTGTACTTTTCTCTCTCCTTTCACCATGTGTCTCACCACCAGTGCTTTGTTTCTTACCACCATCTCCCTCAATCTGACCTTCTTGCTATCAGCCTCTTCTTTTGTCCTTTCCCCTCCTACTTCCCAGTAGGGAAAGGTTATAGATTTCTATACCCACTGACTATTTTATTCCCTCTTTGCACTAAACCCAATTAGAGTTAGGCTTACCCCCTCCCATCTTTCTCTCTATTGTAATAGATCTTCCACAACTCTTCATATAATGCAATTTACTCCATTCTGATTGCCCCTTTTCTCTCCTCCCAGTACAATCCTTTATTTAACTCCTAATTTTCATATCATTACATCAAATTCAACTTATACCCAAATGTGTATATGTCTATGTATACTCCTGTTTATATATATACACCTTCAATCAAAATATAGTATTTTAGAATTTTAAGTATCATTTTCCTATATAGGGATATAAATAGTTAACATTATGGTATACACTTTTTTTCTTTCTTATTTTTTTATGCTTCTCTTCAGTCTTGTATTAGATTTTTTTTAGATCTTGTTTCATCAGTAAAATTTTGAATGTCCTCTATTTCACTGAATGTTGATTTTCCCACTTAAAGATGAATTTTGTTGGGTAATTGATTCTAGCTTATTGTGTAAGCTCTTGTGACTTCTAAAATACCATATTTCATGTCTTCTGATCCTTTAAGGAATAAGTTGCTAAGTCCTGCATAACCCTAACTGTACCTCCTTGATATTTAAATTCCTTCTTTCTTACTGCTTGCATTATTTCCTCCTTGACTTGATAGCTCTGAAATTTGGCTACAATATTCCCTGGAAGTTTAATTTTAGGATCTCTCTCAGGAGTTGATAGGTAATTTTTTCAATGACTATTTTACCTACTTGTTCTAGGGTATTCAGTTTTCCTTGATCATTTCTTGAAAGGTATGTCCAGGCTTTTTATCTGATCATGACTTTCAGGGAGTGTAGTAGTTCTTACTGTATCTCTTCCATATACTTTTCCCATGTCAGTTGTTTTGCCAATAAAGTAGTTTATATTTTCTCCTAATTTTTCATTCTTTTGATTGTTTTTGACTATTTATTGATATCTCATAGTGCCATTAGCTCTGACTTGACCAATTCTGATGTTTAAGGATTTATTTTCTTCAGTTAGCTTTAGTATCTCTTTTTCCATCTGAACAATTTTATTTTTAAAGAGGTTGTTTTCTTCCATCAATTTTTGTGCTTTCTTTTCCTAATTATGGACTCTTTTTGTTAAGTTTCTTTTGCCCCACTTTTTTTCTTTTATCAATATTGCTCTTACCTCCTTATGTGATAAAAAAAATTTTTTTGAACATTTCCAATAAAATTTTGGGCTTGATATCCATTCATATTCTCCTTTGAGCCTTCACATTTAGGTATTTCAATATTGTTGTCCTCTTCAGAGTTGACATTTGTTCTCCCCTGTCTTCATAGTTGCTTTCTATGGTCAGGGCTCTTTTGTTTTGTTTTGCTCACTTTTTAACCTGTATCTTTTCAAGTTGAAGTCTGCTCCTGAGGTACCAGGGTCCCTGTCCTAAGCTTCTTTGCTGATGTGGAGGACCCTGCCAAACTTTATGAGTCTCACCTTCAGAGCTGGTGGCTGAGTCACTTTACTGGGTTGACCTGGCCTAGTCATGCCTGTTGTGACCTGGGCTCTGAGCCTGGCAGTTTGCCTGCTGAACTGGGATTGGAGGGTTCACAGTTGGCCCACTTTGTCACTGAACTGCTGAGCCAGGACCATGGGCCTCAGTTGCTAATCCCTGCTGTGACTAAGAGCTTCCCTCTGGCTTGCCCAAATGCCACCTTCACTGGGCTGCGCTCACCTTTTAACCAAATGAGACAGACCTTTCCTGAAGTCTGTCTAAGTCATCTTGGTCTTGAAAATCATTTATCTGCATCTTTTTGTGGTTTCTGTTGCTACATACTTCCTTTAGAAGCTTGATTTAATCTTCTTTGGTGTTTCTCAAGTGAAGATGAAGAGAGCTCAGGCAACTTTCTGTTTTCTCTGCAGTGTCTTATTTGAACCTCCATGTTGTAAAATTTTAAAGAGCAAAAATGGCCTACAGAATATGTATGAGAAGATATTACCACTCCATACTTTGGAGAGAGAAAAAGTTTATGAATAACTTAAATTCTGTATATTTTTTAACTTTTTCAATATATTGATCAGGTAGGAGTTTTGCAATTCTTCTTTCACTTATTCTTGTGTTAAAACAATTTTAATCATATTTTTATTATATTCATTATATATAAATATATATACACATCCATAAATATTTTATGTAAAATAGGGGACAGAAGGAAATAAACAAGGGGACAAACAGAAAAAGTTTGAAATTTATACACTGAATTTATTATATATCCATCAAAAATTATGTGTATATATTTAAAGTAAGTTGAACTTCATAGATATTAATACTTTCATATATCACCCTCTTTTTTTCTGTTCTACTTTGGATGAGGAAATATTTGCTCTTTTATTGGGAAGAACCATATTTTTAATTTCATAGAACAAATAAACCCCCCAATTTGCAGAAGACATGATGCTATACTTATGACCTCCAGACATAAAGAAGAGAAACAGAGCTTATGTAGAATTACAAATAAATAGTATATAACATTTGTACACAAATGTAGTAATTCTATATAGAAATAACCAAATAAGAGGACTTTATAAAAAAAACAGAGTTCATTCAATGTATTCCTAAAGCTCACAAGATATTTTGAACTTAACCTAAAACACACACTTGGGTCTTCTTTTCTTACCATTAGAAATATTCTTCATAGAAAAAAATGAAGAAAAATAATTAAAGACATATTTCTTATTCACTGTCTGGCCAGGTCCATATGATGAAAAACGACTTTAATATTTAAATTAATTCACACATTTAGAGACAAAAATTAAATTACTAAGAGATTAAGTTTTGGAAATAGTCAAACTAAATACAACATTGGTTTAGAGAACAGTAGATATTTAACCACAAGGAAAGAAATAGGATTTAGGAGAATGTAAAAGAAGCTTTCAAGCTTTTTCATGAAGCTATCATCAGAATTCTAAGATACTGGGCAAAAATGGAAAAATAGATAAATGGAAGAGACTAAATAAGCTAGTTCAATATAACAAATGAATACAACAGTTCCTTATTCAATATACTTAAGAACATAAATATCCAAGGAAGGACCATTTATTCAACACAAGAATTGCTGCCTAGAATGGAAAGTAGTTAGACAGAAATTAGTTTTAAACCTGCATATAGCACTGTGTGTGAAGATATGGAAAAATGTGTATGTTTCCTTATCCAAAAAGTTATGGAAGAAAGGAATGACATAAATAATGAAGGAAAAACGAGAAAAGGAAGGAAGAAAAAAGGGGAGGAAGGAAAGAAAGAAAGGAGGAAAGACAGAGGGGATGAAGGAAGAAAATAAAAAGAAGTATATTTTCCAATACTGACCATGATGAAATTTTTATTATGTAAATTCTAAAGCATTTTTTTAAAGCAATTGGGGTTAAGTACCTTGCCCAAGGTTACACAGCCAATTATTTCTGGGTGTGGTGCTAAGTATCTGAGCTCAGATTTGATTCCCAGGTCATCCCAACACTGGAACTGGTGCTCTTTATTTGCTGAGCCACCTGGCTGCCCCTAAGTAATTGGGGTTAAGTAACTTGCTCAAGGTTACATGGCCAGGTGTTTCTGGGTGGGTGCTAAGTGTCTGAACCTGGATTCGATCCCCAGGTCATCTCAACACTGGAGCCAGTGCCCTTACTCACTGTGCTACCTGGCCACCCCTCCCAAGCATTTTATATGAACCAAGTCAACAAAATAGAATAAGATGACAATCAACGGAGTAGGATACCTTTTACAATAAATAACCCTGATAATCTGATATCCAAGTCATACATTAAATTGAGACCTATAAATATCACCCAATAGTTAGTTGGCTAAGAAAAATATGGACTGTTTTCTTTTTCCCTAAAAAACACATTTATAGGGATAGCTAGGTGGTGCAGGGAATAGAGCACAACCCTTGGAGTCAGGAGGATATGCGTTCAAATCCAGAAACAGACACTTAACACTTACTAGCTGTGTGACCTTGTGCAAGTCAGTTAACCCCAATGCCCTGCCTTTCCCCCAGCAAAAAAAAATGTATTTATATCTTTTTGGGTGTGGAGCAATTTAATTTCAAAATAAATTTCACCCTTCCTCTTCCCAGTAGGTCATTGCTTGTAACAGAGAATTAAAAAGAAAAAAGAGAAAGATATTTGATCAGCAAAAATAACCCAAAGCTAGGTTTCCCAGAATTTGCCACTGAACATTTAAAAAAAAATCAAACTATTTGCAGTCATTTTAAAGACTGTTCCAGATGATTAATTGTAAGATGAATCAAAATCAAAACAACTCTGAAGTTTAGAGTTATAATGTTCAAACTAACAAAGTTATTTAAAGATGGATTCAGTTTATTTTTGAGAGATAATAGGCAATGATGTGGCATAGTGGATAGAGTGCTGGGGCATGGAATCAGAAAGACCCATCTTCTTGTGTTCAAATCTTCTCTCAGACACTGGGATCTGGGCTAGTCACTTAAACTTGTTTGTTTTCATTCCTAATCTGTAAAATGAGCTGGCAAAGGAAATAGAAAACAACTCCAATATCTTTGCCAAGAAAAGACCAAACGGGATCAAAGAGTCAGACACTTCTGAAAGGACTCAACAACAAGAACAAAGGGAAGACAGACAGATACATTTTCAGTCAAACTGTGAATAGGTCTACACATTGTTTTAAAACAATTCAGAATTACAAAAGATTAACAAATAACCTATTTATACCCTTTTTCTCAATATCATTGCTTTACATATAAGTAAAGGAGGTCAGAGTCCAATGGAACAATCCTGCATGTAAGAAGCTAACTATTAATGTATTTTGAATTGTAGAAAATGAAATGATGTAAAAGCTCATTGAAAAGAGGATAACAAATTATGATCATGTAAATGTGATGATGTAATGTGTTAATTGAGTTATCAGAAATGGTGACTATTATAATTTCAGACAAAAAGTGTAAACATTTTGTGAACTCATGTAGAGTGACATAAGCTGAACTAGAAGAACAATATGCACAGTGACGATAGTAATGTAAATAAAAATCCCAATAATGATAAATTATCATAACCAATCTCAATTCTGGATAATAAAAGATGAATCACTTCTCCCTTAGTAGAAAAACTAATATGTAAAGGCTTGCACCCTTGTTCTGCTACCTGCTTACTGACTATGGAACAGTCACTTAAATTACTTGACTTCATGTACTTTCTCTGGAAAATGAGGAGATTTGAGCATATGGCCCCTAAAATCCCCTCCCTCTCTAAGTCCATGAACTAGTTACTATGAGCCCATGAGTCTGGGCAGGTAATGGGCTTAGTGAATTGGATACAGGATGTAAAAAAAAAACAGAGGGAAAACCACATCAGTAGTTCATGATAGAAATTTGGTAAGCAGAATATTTGAAAGAAAGAGGGAGGGACACAGTAGTTCTGGGAAAAAATATGTTCTGAACATCAAACATTTATTGAAAACTTAATTTAGCTAAGTTTTGGGAAATATAATTTAAGATGATGGGGAAGAAGGATGATGGAGAGAGGAATGGTAACTTGGTCCCATAAAGGCTGGCGTCCGCAGGTGACCAAAGAGCACAGCTGATGATGCTTGTGTAGCTTGTAACAGGAGGAATTGGGGCAGGTGCTTGCCTGTACAGTTATTGTATCTAGTCTTTTCATTTAAGTTATTGTATCCTTCCATTGTATATTGACCTTGCTGGCTCATTCCTGGCACTGGAAGAAAGCTTAGTGAAGGTTTCTGAGTCATTGACATTTAAATGAGTTTTGTAACACAGGATATCAAAATACCCTAAAGGATTGCAGGTTTCCATATGGGAGGGGAATCACAAGGTGGAAGACTACACATTACTACAGTCACAGCATTACACGTGGTATTTCCAGGCAAAGTGGCCTCAAAGACTTTGGCTAACTTGTATTTGGTGATTTTTTGGTCAAGAGATTTTGCAACATCTCAAACTCAATCCAACCAAAACTTAGGTATGGGAGTGATCTGGACATAAGCAATGCCTTCAGGGAAGGGACTGGGTGTGACCTTTCAAAGGGCACATTGTTCTCTCAGGTCCTTATAACAGCAGGTGCCTTCAGGCCCTGCAGCACAGGTAATGTCGACACCATGGTTGCTACCAAGTGGATCCTTCTCTGTTTCTCAGTTGCCCTGTTGGGTCTGAGCTCAGCTCAGTACACAGATGACAGTTAGTGGAGGACACAGAGAATCTATGGTCATGTCTGGAAGTTGTTGGGGGTGGAGGTCAGGGTCTAATTCAAGTGAAGTCATTTGAAGGGTGCTATCTTCAGTTATTCAGGCACTTTTCTGTTCCTAGATGTAGGTAAATAGGAGGTGGTATTTTCTTCCCTGGGTGACAAGTCACAGTCAATGAGTTCTTTAAACTCTATTCATTCTCTTCTTCATTCATCTATGTTCCTGGCAATTATTCCCCTTATACAACATTCCTTTGATCCACATTTGCTGCTCATCTCTGCTGCTTAGAATTCCTAGCTTCTGTTAAATTTCTGTTTCTTTCATCTCCTGTTAGAAATCTATCTTGATTTCTTGTCTCACTACCTTTCTCCTATGTTAAAATAAATCTCGGAACTGCAATTTCTTTATTTTCGGGCTCTTAAATAACTAAAATGTAAGAGATCATTAATAGTTGTATTTGTAACCATAACAAATCTTTCTGCGGGAGACCACAAACATTTAAATCCAATCTTTCCTTCTCTTTCCTGTATTTCCTCATTCCCCAACTTCATTCTTTTCTACCCTCATGCATAGGACCCTGCTCACTCTAGAGTATAATTTAATTGTCCCATGAAGTAGGAATTTCATGGGACAGAATATCCTTTAATCCATAGGCCAAGAGGTCACACTGAGGAGTGTTACTCTGCATGAATCTTTCATAGCTCCTGGCACATTTTGAGCACTTATTAAGTATTGACTGATGGACATAGTTCATAAGAAAGGGAAAAGTGATGTGAAGTAAACACTTCAGCAGTAGCATGAACCTTGAATTGATTTCTTTCATATACACTCTTCATATATGAGTGGAAATTTATAATATGTAAGAGGAATCCATAGAGAGAGAACCTGAGATCATCCACAAAACAGGGGATACTGTTATAAGAAGCACACGGCACTAAGACACATAGAGAGGAATAGCTCATACTTTTGCTAGCAGAAGCTGCCAATGTCTTCTACTGCTGTCATGATATGAGTCTAGGTTAGGCCTGTTCCTTGGCAAAAACTAATATGATATTCCATCACATCCTCTCATGTGGGCTTACCTGGAGCCTGGGACCAGCAAGGATCTCTGAGGTTATCCTTAATTATCCACGTAATAATCCCAGGTCACCCTTATTCACAACTTCAGAGAAGGTAACTAGGTCTCCATCCTTTGGAAACTAGCCTGCGGCACAAAACATACTGTTTGTTTTTTCCTGCACCTGACTTTTCTATACCTATGCTGTCTCTTCTTAGAGCAACAAAATACAGAAGGTGTACAAGCAGCAAACAACTCCCAGCACGATGAAGACGACTCTGGCAATCAAGAAGGTGGTAACCAAAAACCTGGACCTCAAGGTCCCCCTGAAGATGACAAATCAGGAGGTTCAGCCCCAGGAGGTCAACCAGGTGGCCCACAAGGAGGTCCTCAAGGTGGACAGCAAGGAGGCCCTCAAGGTGGAGAGTAAGGAAGTCCTCAAGGTGGCCAGCAGTGAGGCCCTCAAGGTGGACAGCAGGGAGGCCATCCAGTTGGTCAGCAGGGAGGACCTCAAGGTGGACAGCAGGGAGGCCGTCTAGGTCATCCAGGTCACCAGTAAGGAGGTAAGCAGCTTTCTCCACCACCACAGTACTTCATTTATCTTCTCAGTGAGCCAATGTCCATTTGTGAATATGTACTGATTGTTAGCTCATATCATATAAATCCCAAAATATCTTTTGAGCTCTTTCCCTATTGCATTAATCTGTTTCTTTTTCACTTTTCTTTTCTCCAAATTGTTTGCAGACCTTTGCTTCTTCTTTCTGCCCCATTGTCCTACATAGGGACAGAGAAAGAGAAAGATATATGGAGAAAATCATAGTGAGAGGCAGATGGAGACAGCAGTATAAGAGGAAAGCAGGGAGGGAGGGAAGGAGAGAGAGAGAGAAGGAGAGAGAGGGAGGAAAATATAAACTATTCTTTTCCCCCTTTCCTTTATCCTACTGCCCAGTGTCTCTCTCCAAATATTTTTTGCTTGCTTTTCAAAATTGCGATATTATATGACTTTGTCATTGCATTGCCATTGCCATTGCTGTTAGCCCAGAGACCAAATCAAGCCCAGTTCATCTCCTATAACCTTCTCCCTTTCTTGTTTCAGTGCACGGAAAGGAAAATGTACATTCGAGAGACACCCTTCACATCCTCATGTGGACCCATATATTAGAACAGTACATAATTTTGGATCTTCTCCATCACTTTCTATAAAATATTAAAAAATACATCAGTCATTAAACATTGACTCCTGTTTTCTTTATCGTGTTTAGTTTCACTCATCTTTCATAATACTGGGTTATAGATAAGAACAGATTACAGTCCTGAATTTCTTGGTTCTTGACTGATTCCATATTATTCTGTGGTTGCATAGCCCTGACTTGGACTTTCTGGAATATTCTTGAGTCCCCAAAATTTGCTTTGCTTAAGGCTTGATGGAGACCATCCACATATTTTGAGCCCCTTTAAAATTCATAGTACTTGAAGGATATCATTAAGTATATGTTGAGTTCTTCACCCTCCTGTATAACCTTTAATCATTTACTTGGAATAGTGTGATTTTTTTCTCTTTTCCTATTTTTCTGAATTGAGATAGAATTCTGAGAAAATCTGATGATCTCACCAGTCACTCTCCTTCAGTCAACAAGCATTTGGTAAGTGCCTACTCTTTGTCCAACACTGTGTTTAGCATTTAGATATAGAGAAAGGCAAAAACAAAGAAAGAAAGCAAAACAAAACCAAAAATGAACAAACTCTGCTTTAAAGGAGCTCATCATCTAATGGTGGAGACAGCATTCAAAAAACTTAATATGGGAAAGGAAATTTAAATATAATACAGCCTTGTACAATCTCTAACCTGAGAATATCCAGAGCTGAAGAGAGCAGGGTAGAGGCAGGTGTGTGAGGAATCAAATAATGGTTTAATTAATTTCAGAGTGAATAAGGCAAGTTTGTCTATGGAAGTCTCCCTCAAGAGAGGGGCTTCTCTAGGTGTGCAAAAACAAGGTTTATGGACCTCAGGAATCTATAAAGGAGTGGAACACAATGAAATTGTTCTTAGGTCCTGAAAAGTTTACATTTTCAGCACCCCACACATAGGCATTTTAGGGAAAATACAGGTACTTGAGTCCTGTGGGCATAGTTCTTAAGTTGATTGTCTCAAGGCTTAAGGGTAGTTGTGTCTTGGGTTTATTCACAGTGGGGAAAAAAAAACACAAAATTAGCATAATGGGAACAGGAGGGCATTAACCTCCAGTTTAGTTCACTTGGAATTTACAAACTCTGGAATTTGTGAATTGTTAGCATGTCAGGAGTCCTTGGTTGATCACTTTGTGGTGTACTCTGTTGATTGTAGCTATGGCTCCCAAGTCCGAATCTCCTGGGAAATATGGGAGTTCAAAACCTATCTAGATAGTATGATCATTACAACATATCATGTAAATTAATGTGAGAATCAAAATCCCCTGACATTCCCTCCTTTTGGTCAAAGGCTGTGAGGGCCCTTCAGAAGGAGATGGGGCATCCACTTACAATGTGATAAAAAGCAAGAGTGAATAGGTGAGATACAAGATGAATGCCAAGATGGATGACCAGGCAAATCAAAAGTAGAAATGTCAGAACAATGAGGGCCGAGGGAAGAATATTGTCAAAGTTTCCAATAAACCTGGAGAATTAGTCAAAAGAATTAGATAGGGAAACCTGCTTCAGAATGATTTGGCCCCTATTCTGTAAATTTTCCTTGCCTTCTTAGAGCACTAAGTTACTCCTATACTAGGGAGGTGTAGTTGGGCTAGCAACAACATTCTTTCCAAATTAGGCGATATGCCTCTCCTGGCTCACAGTTAGGGTGTCCAACACCCAGAGCTTTATCAGTACCCTGATGGCAAGTGAAATCATCTGCATTTGGAGCCTGGTAATGAACCTTCCAGTATGCTGTAGGTCCATGGATAACTCTGCCAAGAAGTTCACAAAAGACTCACCCAGTAGACCAAATGTTCACTGCTCAGGGAACATATGTTCACCAACAGAGCTCCTCTGTCAGGAAGTTGAGCTTCTGCTATTGGTGGAGTGACAAACTTAATGAGAGAAAAATTTTTGTAGAGTGGTTCTCTGGAAATAGGAATAATTTGGGCATGATATATTTAAGGGTGGCTAGACCTTCTCAGCAGGGAGGAAGACTGTGGTATATAGTAGAGCAGTTTAAGAAGAAGTATCTTGAGGAAAGTGGACAATCAATTGCAAAAGTGCATTTTAAAGTATGGATCCCAGCTGGAATGAGTGATGGAGTAGAGTGTTTCTTGGCATGGAAAAAAGAGGTCATTCTGGCATTCCCAGGTTTTGCCAGAAATTGAAGAAATACCTTTATAATTGTATTTATTTGGGATAAAGGTCAATGGTCTGACGCTGTAATGTTAAGGGTATTTGAAATTCTTCTCTGCCCTTTAATAGGCCCATATGACATTCTTTGAACTTGAAATTATCCCAGACCTTATGTCCCATGGAAGAGATGGTGGGAGGAGTTTGAGCAACTGGTGCAGCAGGGAGAATGGAGCAAGAAGAGAGTGTGACCCAGAGCTGGGCAGAGCTAAGCAGAGCTGAGACAGAGCAGCCAGCATGCATGAGAGAGGGAAGAATATTGCCTAGGGGAGCTTGTTTGTGGGGAGACCTAAAGGAGTAAAGCTTGGGGATATCACTGCCACCTTAATTGGAGATGAATACAAACTTCTTTGTAATCATGGTGGAATTCGCTTTCTGGTATCTGAATAAATACCTTGGTTTTGTCTTTGAGGAAGGGAGTTTATTATATTCTGGAATTCATTTGTGGAAATATATCTCCATGGTGATAGCAGCTACTGTGGGTATCACATTAGCAATAAAGATGCATGATGGGTTAGGGCAGGCTCCCACACTCCACTCACTACAGTGGCTATTTGACATGTTGTAAGATACCCAATTCCTGTTCAGGGAAACCTGTGGCCACAGAAACTGACCAGAGGAATGAGGTGAGGAATATGGGGAAGCTACCCAGGAGGAGTTTTGCAAAGGTAGCATTACATTGCAGTGGATCAAATGATCCAAGGTTGGGACCTGTATCATGGAGTTTGTGTTTCTAGGGCCTCTTGAGTGTAACAAACCCCATAGGTAAGGGTCTAATAACCTAGAGGCCCCCAATTCTGCAGTTAGGTTCCTTATTTCCTAGTGAAGTCATTTATGATGATTCTTAGTTCTATAGTCTTATCCAGTGTACATTCCTCCTTTTGAAATTTCTCCTGTATCATAATGAGCATCCTTTTCTGGGCTGCAGCAATTTCTTCATTTGTTAGTCCTTCAGGTGGAGATGAGAGGGCCATGAACGTTATACATTGGGGGTAGAGTGATAGTTCCAAAGGGGCTGGAAGGAAGGAGTCCGGGTATATTGCTACCCTTCTCAGGTAACAGGAAAACATGAATTGGCTTTAAGGGACAACTGGGATTAAGAAGGAGGCACTACAGTGGTTAGCCACCTCGAAGTGAGTGACCCAGGGTTGTACAGGTTGTAGCATATTGGGGTGATTGGGACTATAGTTGCTTGGGCAGGTCTGTAATACAGAGTAAACAGTAAATTACTGTACCTTTTCCATATTCATCTCCAAACAACCAAGCAAACATAAACTAGTGTTCTGGTACAAGTCCTGGATAGCAGAGTTAGTAGAAAGATGGGATGGCTTGTCTTTTACCTGGGGGTCTTTAGGGATAGGCAAAAAAGGTCCATTTAACTCAGCTGTAGGGGAATACATTCAAGGATGGGAAGCATCCCAACAAGCCAGCAGCAAGACCTGCCGCCCTCCCCCCCCGCCCTTGCCAAAAATTTAGTTTGAGATCCAGAACTTCAGTGTGCTGGGAAATACCAGGACTAGAAATCCTACATAACTCAGTAAAGTCAGTGAAACTGGTAGTCTCTGGCTCTGATAAACACTATGTTTCGGCACAATCAGAAACTGCCTTCACCAGCACAAGAAGGTCGAGACAGTGGGGCTTCTACCCTGAGAATAGAGGTCAAATTTAAAAGACTGGAATAAGAGAAAAACAAGTTTGGGAGGTGAGAGAGGATGAGCAGAAATTAGCAAAAATTATCTGAGTATGGAAAATATTATGGTGACAGGGAAGACCAAGACACAACCTCAGAAAAGGAGAGCAAATTCACAACACCTCGAGGTAAAGCCCCAAAGCAAAATGGGTAGTTGACTCATGTGCATCAAAATTCATAGCAGAGTTCCAAAAGGAGTTTAACAATCATATGGGAACAGTAGAATTAAAATATAGAAAATGAATGTGAGTGATGCAAGAGAATTGTGAAAAAAAAGATTCAACAGATCCCTAAACTGCTTAAAAAGTAGAACTGGGTAAATGGAAAAGGAGATACAAAAATTCACTGAAGAAAATAGTTCTCTAAAGATTACAATGGGCCCAATGGAAAAGAGAGTACAACATTTAATTGAGGAAAACAACACCCTAAAAGTTAGTATTGTGCAAGTGGAAAGCAGTGACTCCATGAAACATGATGAGTCAATCAAAGAAATTGAAAAGAATGAAAAAATGGAAGCAAATGTAAAACATACCATGATCTCATAATCATAATCAAATCCAATGGGCTTTTCTCAGTCCTTGTTCTCCTTGATCTCTCTGCAGCCTTCAACACTGTCCATCACCCTCTTCTCCTTGACATTTTCTTTTCTTTAAGTTTCAGATCACTGTTCTCTCTCTCTCCTGGTTCTCTTCCCACCTATCAGGTCATGTCTTCCCCGTATCCTTTGTGGGATCTTCACCTTAGTCACCCTCTCAAACTATTAGTATTCTATGGGATTCTTTATTTAGGTACTTTTCTCATTCTATGCTACTTCACCTGGTCATCTCATTGCTTTTCATGAATTTAAGTGCCATATCTCTGTAAATTATTTTCAATTATACCTTTCCTGCCCTAACTGCTCTGTTCACCTCCAACCTGGCTTTCAAATGTCTCAAAATAGGTTTCCCATAGACATCTTCAAATCCACATGTCCAAATCTGAACTCAGGTTTCATTCTAAACCCTTCCATCCACCTTATTTACTCATTATGGTTGAGGGGAATCCCATCCTTGTGACCACCAGGTTCCCGACCTGGGCATCATGCTCAACTTTTCCCTGTCTTTCATTCCCCATATCCAATGTGTTGCAAAGGTCTGTAGATTTTACCTTTGCAGTACCTTCTGTCTTTTATGCTGTTAATATTTAGATTCTGGGCCTCATCACATCTTTCCTGGACTATTAAAATACCCTGCTGGTGGGTGTGAGTTTTCTCCTCACTCTCCTCTGTTTTTCAGATGAAATGATTTCCCTAAAGTGTAGATCCAATCATGGCACTTCTGTATGCACTAACTTTCAGTGACTCTCTCTCTATGTGAGGGTCAAAAATGAAATCCTCCCCAACCATTCCAAGCCTTTCACAACTATCCACCTATGTGAAATTTTCCAGGCTGCATATACCTTATTGTACCTCAGGTCTTCAGTAATCCAGTAAGATAGATCTTTTTGCTGTTTCTCAAAAACAACTGCTTTTCTGATTTTTTTTCTTACTCCTTTTTCTTTTCAAAATCCTATTTTAGACTCAAACACCAGAACACAAATTGAGAAAAGACAAAAGAAACAAAAGTGTATATTAAACTTAAATTTTGGAACTTAAATATGAAATAAGAAAGAAAAAAAGTGTATCATGTGCTTAGCAGAGCATTATTGGGTTCAGAATATATAAGAATTAATTTTCATTTCAACAAAGACTATATTTTGAATAACAGTTGTGTTGAGAATCTCATCTTTTCTTTGCTTCCTTGTGGGTTTTCTTTTGCTCTCTGCTGTGCAGTTTTTGTTTTACTTTGTTCTCTTTTCCCCTCCACCCACCCATCCCAAAGGGCACAATAAAGATTAGATATGTTTCTCCATAGCTATACATACATACATAACATATGCACACATACATACATATATAGATATATACTTTCTTAAACCTATTCTACTCCTGATCTTTGTTTTTATGTATGTGCGTTTCTCTTGTTAACTATCCCTCCTGCCTCTTCTACTTTACTTTCATACGCTACATTGCTGTCCTATGACTTGCCTATCCCCATGCAACGATCCCTCTTTTATCTTTATCCCATTATTCTAAACACATTTCAGCATCCCTTTTACCTATTCCATCACTTTCCCCTTGAAATATCCTTCCCTTGTCCTTTCACTCTTGACACCCCTAAAGTTTTGTTTCTTCTGAATTTAGAAAACTTTTTTTTGGAGGGGGGAGGGCAGGTAATTTTGGTTAAGTGACTTTCCCAAGGTCATACAAGTAGTAAGTGTTCAGTGCCTGAGGCCAGATTGGAACTCAGGTTCTCCTGAATCCAGGGCTGGTGCTCTATTCACTGCCCCCTAGCCACCTCATTTAGAAGACTTTTACACTCTTTAAATATATATGTATTTTCCCCTCTTAATCCCATTCCCAATGAAAGTATGTTGCCAGAACTATGAGCTCTCCTCCCCCATCTAATTCCTGTGTGTCAATTTTTCCTCTTGTATAAAATAATCATTCCATTTGCATAAAATAATCACTTTTTTAAGTTGTCCCTAAATGTTTTACTTTTGAGATTGGTATCATACTCAGGGGTGCACCAATCTTTCTTAGTAATGACCCAAAAAGTAATAAGATTCTTAGACATATATTTTACATATATAAAAAGCAAACTTTCTGTCCCCATGGATTCCTCATAATTAGTCTTTGTTATGTGTCTTATATTTGTATTGGTTTTTGTATGTCGAATTTTCTTTTAAGTGCAGGATTTTTTTAAACAAAGTCTTAAAAGTCAGAGAGTTTATCAAATGTCCTTTTTCTAACAATGACGATAATTCTTAACTTTGCAGGGTATGATATTTTGGCCAGAATCCCAATTCTTTTACTCTTCTATAAGTTGTGTTCCAAGACATGCATTCTTTTAGTGTCTCTGCTGCTAAATCTTCTGTAATTCAAACTGTGGCACCATCATGTTTAAATTATTTTAATCATGGATATTTTAGTAATTTTTCCTTGTGCTGGGTGTTTCTGGATTTGACAATGATATTCCTACAGGTTTTCTTCAGAAGATCTCTTTTAAGTGGTCATCCATGGATTTTTTTTCCTATTTCTAGTTCCCTTCCTTGTTCTAATGCTTCAGGACAATTAAAAAAATATTTCTTGCATTATTGTATCGAGATTTTTCTTTTGATCATAACTTTCAGTTAATCCAATTTTTAAATATATCCTCTTCTTGATCTACTCTCCAAATCTCGTTTTTCTTACAATGTTTCACTCTCTCCTATTTTTTGTTATTTATATTTTGTTTAATCATTCCTTTATCTCTTATAATTCCACAGCCTTCACTTTGCATAATTCCAATTTTCTTGATGTCCTTTTCTTTGTTAAGATTCTGGATCTCCTCTTCTAGTTGGGTGAATTTACTTTCATACTCTTCTTTTTTTGTTTATTCTTATTTTCTTTTTTTAGACTTTTCTCCTTCTCTGCCATTTGATTTTTAATGTCTTTTAAATTGCCTTCTACAAATTGCTTTTGGGCAGATACCCTTTGGATATTCCTCTGGGAGTTTCTTTACTTCAATATCCTCCTGTGAAGATGAACCCTGATCATCTCTATTCCATACTTGGTTTCTATGATTGCATTCTTCCTCCTTTGCCTTCCATTTTTTGTGGTGATAGCTTAACTGTTTGTAGTCACCTCTAGCCCTGGAGTGTGGGCTACACCTCCAACTCCTGTAAGTGCCCATGGCCAGGGGCCTTGTGCCCCACTGCTTCTGCACTCACTGGGCATGTTCTAGTTCCTTCTCACCCCCACCACTCTTTGTAGCACAGGTGTGTCTGGTGTTCATGGTTGGCAGAGGTTCCCTCGATCTTCCCACGCTCAAAGGCCCAAATCCCTCACCATTCTGGGGGTAAAGGCTGTGGTGGCTGAGGCTGAGGCAACGTCTCAAAGGAACTAAGCTATAGATAACTTGTTTATCTTTATATTTATGAACTGCTTATCTGATTTTTTCCTTACTCCTTTTTCTTTTCAAATCCTACTTTAGACTCAAACACCAGAACACAAATTGAGAAAAGACAAAAGAAACAAAAGTGTATAATACACTTAAATTTTGGAACTTAAATATGAAATAACAAAGAAAAAAAGTATGTCATGGCATAGCAGAGCATTATTGGGTTCAGAATATGTAACAATAAATTTTCATTTCAACAAAGTCTATATTTTGAGTAACAGTTGTATTGAGAATCCCATTTTTTCTTTGCTTCCTTGTGGGTTTTCTTTTGCTCTCTGCTGTGCAGTTTTTGTTTTACTTTGTTCTTTTTTCCCCTCCACCCACCCATCCCAAAGGGCACAATAAAGATTGACTAAGATAGCAAGGTATTGTATGAAAGTAAAGTAGAGGAAGCAGGAGGGATAGTTAACAAGAAAAATACCCATACATAAAAACAAAGATCAGGAGTAGAATAGGTTTGAGAAAGTGTATGTCTATATATGCATGTATATATGTGTATATTATTTTAAACTTGTTTAAGAGGCTTACTGTTTCTGTTAAAATGAAACAAAATGTTGTTTACTCTTCACAGGGAGCAAACCTTTTCCTCTGATTTTTTTTTTTGCTGATTTTTTTCAATTTTTCTTCTGATCTTCTCCGATTGTCCCAGGAAGAGCCTGGTTATGCTCCTGTTCTTATTCATCTCCACCAACAATTTTTTTTCACCATAAAATGCTATTTTAATTCTTTTGTAAGGGAAAATCTTGAGAGCTTGGGATTCTCTGAACTACTCCACCACCTTCTGAGAATTCTCTTTGAGAAATGCAAATTAAAACAACTCTGGTGTACCACCTCACACCTAACTAGAATGCCTGATACTATGAAAAAGAAAGATCTTAAATATTGGAGAGAATATGGGAAAATGGGGACACTAATGATGCATTGTTGGTAGAGTTGCGAACTGGTCCAACCATTGTGGAGAGCAAGTTGCAACTATACCCAAAGGGTATAAAATAGTGTATACCCTTTGATTTAGCATATCACTGTTAGACCTATATGCCAAAGACATTAAAAATAGGGGGAAGAACATATTTGTTTAAAAAAAATCACAGTAAGTCTTTTTGTGGTGGTTAAAAATTGGAAATTGAAGGGATGCCCATCAGTTGTTGAATCACTAAACAACTGTGGTATAGGATTGAGATGGAATATTATTGTGCTATAAGAAATGACAAAAAGAATGATTTCAACAAAATCTGAAAAGACTTCCATGAACTGAAGTGAAGTGAAGTGAGCAGAATAAGGAGAAAGTTGTACATAGTAACAGCAGTATTTTATGATGAAGAATTGTAAGTGACATAGCTATTCTCAGCAATACAATGAACCAAGAAAATTCCAAATGGCTTATGATGAAGGAAGCTATCCACATCCAGAGAAATATCTGATATTGTCTGCATATAGACTGAAGCATGCTATTTTTCACTTTCATTCTTTTATTTTCATTTTCCTTGAACAATGTGACTAATATGGAGATTTTTTACATTATTGCATAGGCATAAACTATATCTGAATGCTTACTGTCTCATGGAGCTGGGAGTACAAGAAGAAAAGGAGGTATGGGATTTGGAACTTAATAGTTTAAAAAAATGATACAAAACTATTGTAACTTGTAATTGGGGATGGAGGGGTGGAGCCAAGATGATGGAATAAAAGCAAGGCCTTGCTTAAACTCTCCCCCAAAGCCCTCCAAACCACTCTAAAAATGACTCTAAACAAATTCTAGTACAGTAGTACCCACAAAATGACAGAGTGAAACAAATGTCCCAGCTAATACAACCTGGAAGATAGATAGAATAGTTTGGTGCTTCTGGGCTGAGAAAGGAGTTCATACAAATGGTGGTCATTACTGCAAAGGTCAGGGAACTTGAAAGTCAGGCACAGGCCTCTAGGGACTAAATCACTGACATTCAAAGGGTCACTTGTTCCCCCTACAATCCACAGCCAGGAGCTCTGGAGCCAGGCAATAAACAACAAAAACTGCTGCTGTACTTTTCCTCTTTTTCTTTTGATAACTCATGTAACTTTTTTTCTCCTCTAAGCATCTGCATTCTATACCACTTGGTGCATATGTGTTTTGTATTGCTAGTACTTCATTGTTTATAGAAGTCTTTAGCAAGATGCAGTTCCTTTCCTTGTCTCTTTTAGTTAGATATAGTTGTGTTTTGGATTTTTCTGACATCAAGAATTCTATTCCTGTTTTTTTTTTCTTTTTAATTCATCTGAAGCATATGTTCTTTTTTCTTTACTCTTTGTGTGTTTTTTTCAGCTTTTTTCCTTTACTCTGTGTGTGTTTCCCTGCTTCACATATTTTGTTATAGGTAAGATATTTTAGGATTCTGGTTTTTAGTCCCCTCTGCTAATCACTGCTGTTTTATGGGAATCTTCGTCCAATCTCTATTTACAGTTATGATTACTGACTGTGTATTTCTCACCTTTCTATTTATCCCCTCTTTGTAATTTTCTCTCTACTTTCACCATGTTCCTCACTACCAGTGCTTTGTTTCTTACCACCATCTCCCTCAATCTGACCTTCTTGCTATCAGCCTCTTCTTTTGTCCCTTCCCCTCCTAATTCCCAGTAGGGCAAGATTATAGATTTCTATACATAACTGACTGTATTTTATTCCCTCTTTGCACTAAACCCAATTAGAATTAGGCTTACCCCTTCCCATATTTCCCTCTACTGTAATAGATCTTCCACAACTCTTCATATAATGCAATTTATCCCGCTCTGACTGCCTCTTTTCTCTCTTCTCAGTGCAATCCTTTATTTAACCACTTTATTTTCATATCATTACATCAAATTCAACTTATATCCAAATAAATGGGTATATGGCTATGTATACTCCCTGTTTATGTATACGCCTTCAATCAACACATAGTTCTTTTGAATTTCAAGTATCATTTTCCTATATAGGGATATAAACAGTTAAAATTATTGTATACACTGTTTTTTCTTTCTTTCTTACTGTTTTATCCTTCTCTTCACTCTTGTATTTGAAGATTTTCTTTTAGATCTGGTTGTTTCATCAGTAAAAATTTGAATGTCCTCTATTTCACTAAGTTTTTATCTTCCCACTTAAAGATGAATTTTGTTGGGTAATTGATTATTGCTTGTTATGCAAGCTCTCTTGATTTCTAAAATACCATATTCCATGTCTTCTGATCCTTTAAGGAATAAGTTGCTAAGTCTTGCATAACCCTGACTGTACCTCCATGATATTTAGATTACTTCTTTCTTACTGCTTGCATTATTTACTCCTTGACTTGATAGCTCTGAAATTCGGCTACAATATTCCTTGGAAGTTTAATTTTGGAAACTCTGTCAGGAGTTTATTGGTGAATTCTTTCAATGACTATTTTACCTTCTTGTTCGAGGGTATTGGGGCAGTTTTCCTTGATCATTTATTGAGAGATACTGTCCAGGCTTTTTATCTGATCATGACTTTCAGGGAGTATAGCAGTTCTTACTTTATCTCTTCCAGATACATTTCCCATGTCAGTTGTTTTACCAATGAGGTATTTTATATTTTCACTAGTTTTTCATTCTTTTGATTTTTTTGACTATTTCTTGACATCTCATAGTGCCATTAGGTCTGACTTGCCCAGTTCTGATGTTTAAGGACTTATTTTTTTCAGTTAGCTTTTGTATCTCCTTTTACATTTGACCAATTTTATTTTTAAAGAGGTTGTTTCCTTCAGTCATTTTTTTTGATTACTTTAGATACTCTTGCACCACTCTTTTCTTTTCTGAATATTTCTCCTACCCCTCTTATTTGATTAAAAAAATCTTTTTTTGGACTCTTCCCATAGGATTTTGGGCTTGATATTCATTCCTTTCCCCCCTGTGAGCCTTCACATGTAGTTATTTCAATATTGTTGTCCTCTTCAGAGTTGATGTTTTCACCTACCCTGTCTTCATAGTGGCTTTCTATGGTCAGGGCTATTTTGTTTTGTTTTGGTCACTTTTTAACCTATTTCTTCACATTTCAAGTTGAAGTCTGCTCCTGAGGTACAAGGGTCCCTCTCCTAAGCTTTCTGTGCTTTTGGATAAGGACCTGTTCACTGGATTTCTGAGTCTCACCTTCAGAGATGGTCGCTCAGTCTCTTGACTGGGTTGACATGGCCTAGTCATGCCTGTTGTGACCTGGGTGCTAAGCCTGGCAGTTTGCCTGCTGCACTGGGATTGGAGGGTGTGCAGTTAGCCCACTTTGTCACTGAACTGCTGAGCCAGGACCATGGGCCTCAGTTTCTAATCCCTGCTCTGACTAAGAGCTTCCCTCTGGCTTGCCCGAATGCCACCTTTATTGGGCTGCACTCACCTTTTAACCAAATGAGACACAGACCTTTCATGAAGTCCTTCTAAGTTATCTTGGTCTCAAAAATCATTTAGCTGCATCTTCTTGTAGGTTCTGTTGCTACACAATTCGTTTAGCAGCTCGATTTAATGTTTGGTTTTTCTCAAGGGAAATTTAAGAGAGCTCAGGTAACTTTCTGGTTTCTCTACAGCATCCTATTTGAATCTCCATGTTGTAAAATTTTAAAGAACAAAAATGGCCTACATGAAATGTATGAGAAGATATTCCCACTTCATACTTTGTAGAGAGAGAAAATTCATGAATAAGTTCAATTCTATATATTTTCACATATTTTCAATATATTGATCGAGTTTGATTTTTGTAATTCTTCTTTCACTTATTCTTGTATTAAAATATTTTTAATTATATTTTTATTTTATTCACTATATATATACAGAAATAAATATTTTATGTAAAATAGTTTACAGAAGAAAATAAACATGAGAACAAAGAGGAGGACAAGTTTGAAATTTATACATTGAATTTATTATATACACATCAAATATGTATGTGTATATATGGATATGTTTAAAATAATTGTACTTCATATATATTAATACTTTCACATACCACCCTATTTTTTTTCTGTTCTACCTGGGATGAGGAAATATTTGGTGTTTTATTTTTAGGAACCATATTTTTGATTTAATAGAACAAATAAAAATCCCTATTATTTGCAGAAGACGTGATGCTTTACCTATGAACTCCAGACAATCAGTAGAGAAAAAGAACTTCTGTAGAATTACAAAGAAATAATATATAAAATTAGTAAACAAATATAATAATTTTATATAGAAATAACAAAATAGGATGACCTTATAGAAAGAGTCCATTCAACATATTTATAAAGCTCACAAGATATTTTGAACTTAACCTAAAACACACACTTGGGTCTAATATTCTTACCCTATAAATATTCTTCATAGACAAAAATGAAAAAAAATGATTAAAGATATATTTATTATTCCCTCTCAGGCCATGTCAATATGATGAAAAATGACTTTATTATTTAAATTAATTCATACATTTAGAGACATTAAAATTAAACTACTAAGATTTTACTTTTTGGAAATAGTCAAAATAAAACAACATTGGTTTATAGAACAAAAGATATTGCATCACAGGGAAATAAATAGGACTTAAGAGAATGTAAAAGAAGCTTTCAAGAAATTTCATGAAGTTATCAGAATTCTTAAGTATTAGGCAAAAATGGAAAAAATAGATAAATGGAAGAGACTAAATAAGCTGCATAATAATAACAAATGAATACTACAGTTCCTTTTTCATTATACTTAAGAACACAAATATCTAAGGAAGGACTGTTTATTCAATGAAAAGAATTGCTTCCTAAATGGAAGTTAGACAGAAATTAGTTTTAAACCTACATATAGCACCATGTGTGAAGATAAGGAACAAATGTTTATGTAACTTTATTCAAAATGTTATGGAAGCAAAGAATGAATATAAATAAGGAAGGAGATAAGAAGGAAAGAAAGCATGAAAAAAAGGGGCGAAGGTAACAAAGAAAGGAGGAAACAAGAAAGAGGGGAAGAAGGAAGAAAATAGAGA
>NW_027187332.1:16117302-16132302 GCF_028583685.1 Petaurus breviceps papuanus | reverse complement strand
CAAGCTATGCCAGAAATTGAATAAATGTCTTTACAATTGCCTTCCTTTGGGACAAAGGTCAATGGTTTGATGTTGTAATGTTAAAGGAATTTGAAGGTCTCCCTTGCCCCTTGATAAGCCCATGTGATCTCTTTTGTACTTTGACCAGCCCATTGCTTGTGTGACATGGAGTCTATGGTGGGAGGAACTTGCTGAAAGAGTAGGGCAGGACAAGTGGAGCAGGAAGATTTAATAAGGCAGAATTGGGGAGAGCTGAGCAGAGCTGAGGCAGAGTAGCTAGCATGAGTGAGAGAGGGAGGAATTTTGCCTAGGGGAGCTTGTTTTGTGGGGAGGCATACAGGAGGGAAGGCTTGGGGATGTCAGTGCTACCTGAATTGGTGATGTATATAAACTTCTTTGTTACCATGGTGAAATTGGCTTTCTGGTATCTGAATAAATGTCTTGGTTTTGTCTTTGAGGAAAGGAGTTTGTTATATTCTGCAATTCAAGCCTGGAAATACATCTACACATTCATAGCAGTTCTTATGGGTACCACATTGACCATAAAGATGCCTGATTTGTTAGGGCAGGCTCCCACACTCTACCTAGTACAGGAGTACAGGGTGTGTTTTAGTGTTGTAAGATACCTAACTCCTGTTCATAGAAACCTGTGGCCACAGAAACTGGCTAAAGCAATCAAGTGAGGAAAGAAGAAACCCAGGAGGGGTTCCCGATGATGGTAGCATTATACTCAAGGGATTTCATGCTCCAAGGTGAAGGTCTGTGTTGCCACTTGTACTGAGGATGCAGAGTGGGGTCTGAGTTTCTAGAGACTCCCAAGTATAATGAACCCTATTTGTAAGGGACTAAAATCCTAAGGGCCTTCAATTCTGCAGTTAGGTTCTCTATTTCTTAGTTAAGGTACACCCTTTCCTCACAGGCAGATGTATTTCCAGGTATTTTAATACTTGTGGCTGTGTGTACCATCATGAGATTATGGATAGAGGTGAAGGTAGGAGTATGAACTGCTCCCTTTATAAAATGTGTTGCTCTATGGAGCTGACAAAGACTGGTTGACTTCTCAGCCCAAGGAAGAGCAGGACTTTTTAGAACATTCTCCCATTGGAGTCATGATCCAGGCTTCTAACAAGGAAGCAATGGAGTCAAAGGTTAAAGTTTGAAGGAGTAACACAGTGAATAACTTGCTGAAAATTAGTTAAATTGGGTGTTTTAGAGAAGCCTTGCATTGGGCTTCTGATTGAGTGATTAAGGGATGGGGGTTGGGCAAGGCATTTAACCCTGTCGATCAGAGTAAGATGATTAGGACTAGAATAAATATCACAAGTAATACTGATTTGAGATGAGAACAGTATAAAAATAAATGAAGAAATCTATAAAAATGAGAAGTCAGCAGTTGTGATTTCCATCAACATTAAGACTGGTACTAAGAGGAAAAAAAAGAAAGAAAAGACAGTTCATGGAGGGTATAGCTGCAAATGCCAGCCCATGTCTTGTCTCTTGGGTTAGTGGTCTGTATCTGTTGTCATTTGCTTCTCACCCTGAGGGTCTTGGGAACAGCTTTCTGCCTTGGATGTTAGCTGCTTTGGACCTCATGTTATTTTCAAGGTTAAGTAACCAGTACATTTCATAATCAAAGTGGGAGGTGTTACCCTTTTGACATATGATGGGTGTATTCTGGACTTTACTCACCCAAATTTGGCAGCAGTGGGGGTCCTTCAAAAGGTCCTTTCCGCCATGGTCCCAAAGAGTTTTTTCACTGTTGGTGTTTCCAATAAACTCAGTCACTGGATTAGATCAGGAGCCTGGTTTTGGTAGTAATTTTTAAATAATGGAACTCTGAGACAAGTTTGTGAGTTTCTGAGATTTTCTGCAGCAAAACAGTACAGAACCATAGGAGGGGGCCTTTGGCTGCAATGCTTCCCACCCCTGGGTACAGTTACATAAGGCATCCTGCACTATCTCATTGGGATTCACCTTCCTGGGAACCAAATGGTCTAGATCTAAGACTAAACAAAACTAAGGTAATTTTTTTTTTGCCAGGGCATACTTAACTCTCCTGAGAATTGAGCACAAGAGATTTTAAGAATCCTGTTATCTTTTTCATCCATTCCTGATGACAGGGGGGTAGTGGTGGCAGGCACAAAGGGGATGTGGAATGACTGGCCAGGATCAAATTGATTAATTAAGGAACCTCCTGTAAAATGGGTATCTCTATTGCTATTTATTTCTTTAGAGTCTCCCCATAATGGAAGGTTTTTTTTTATTTTTTAAATTTTTTAAAATTAATTAATTTGTTTACTTTTAATTTACAGGATTCAGTTCCACAATTCCTTGAGTTTCACATTTTGTCCCCCTCCTTCCCTCCCCCCCCCCATTGCAGCATATAGTAAAATATAGGATCTGTAAATACTTTCATATTATATATTAGTCAGGTTATAAAGATGGATAGTATCAGATGGAATGAAAAATGGTAAAGAGGACATAAAATCAAACAAGAAAAGGAAAAAGATCAGGTATTCTGCTTCTACTCAGTTCTTTCTAGCTCTTTCTCTGAATGCACACATTTCTCTCCATCATGAATCTTTTGGGATTGAATAATAACACTGCATTGCTGATTAGAGTCCAGTCTATCAAAGCTGGTCATCACACATACATTGTGTATGTAATTGTGTACAAATTTCTCCTGGTTCTATTTTTCTCATTCATCATCAGTTCATATAAGCCTCTCCAGGTAAATATGAAGACCATCTGCTCCTCATTTCTTATAGCACAATAGTATTCCATTACATGCATATACCACAACTTGTTCAGCCATTCCCCAATAGATGGCCATCCCCTTGATTTCCAATTCTTTGCCACCACAAAAAGAGCTGCTATAAACATTTTTGTACTTATGGGTCTTCCTCCCACTTCTATGATCTCTTTGTGATATAACCCTAGGAGTGGTATTGCTGGGTCAAAGGATATGAAATTATTTATAGACCTTTGCGCATAATTCCAGATTGCTCTCCAGAAAGGTTGGATCAGTTCACAACTCCACCAGCAATGCATTAGTGTTCCAATTTGCTCACATCCTCTCAAGAATTTGTCATTGTCTTGTTTTGTCATCTTAGCCAATCTCACTGGTGAGATGTGGTACCTCAGGGTTGTTTTGATTTGCATTTCTCTAATCAATAGTGATTTAGAGCATTTCTTAATGTGCTTATAGATATTTTATTTCTCTGAAAATTGCCTGTTCATATCGTTTGACCATTTATCAATGGGAGAATGACTTGTATTCTTATAAATTTGACCTAATTCTCTGTATATTTTAGAAATGAGTCCTTTGTCAGAGACATAGGTTGTAAACATTCTTTCTCAATTTCCCACCTCCCTCTTAATCTTGGTTACATTGGCTTTGTTTGTACTGAACCTTTTCAATTTCATGTAGTTGAAATTATCCATTTTACATTTTATAATGTTCTCTAATTCTTGTTTAGTTATAAAGACTTTCCCTCTCCACAAATCTGACAGGTAAACTATTCCTTGTTTTCCAAGACTGCTCACAGTATCAACCTTTATACCTAGATCATATACCCATTTATACTTGGTTTTGGTATATGGTGTAGATAATGGTTTATGCCCAGTTTCTGCCATACTATATTTCAGTTTTCCCAGCAGTTTTTTCAAATAGTGAGTTCTTATCCCAAAAACTAGGGTCTTGGGGTTTATTAAACAATAGATTACTATAGTCTTTGACTTCTGAATCTCATGTGCCTAATCTATTCCATTCATTCACTCCTCTATTCCTCAGCCAGTACCAACTAGTTTTGATGACTGCTACTTTATAATACAGATTGAAATCTGGTATAGCTAGTCCACCTTCCCTAGCATTTCTTTTCGTTAATTCCCTTGATTTTCTGGACCATTTATTCTTCCAAATGAATTTTGTTACTATTTTTTTCTAGCTCTATAAAGTATTTTTTGGTAAATTAATTGGTATGGCAGTAAATATATAATTTAATTTAGGTAAAACTGTCATTTTTATTATATTAGCTCAACCCAGCCATGAGCAATTGATATTTTTCCAATTAGTTAGATCTGACTTTATTTGTGTGAAGAGTGTTTTGTAGTTGTGTTCATATAGGTCCTGGGTTTGTTTTGGCAGGTGCATTCCCAAATATTTTATAATGTCTACAGTAATTTTAAATGGGATTTCTCTTTCTATGTCTTGCTGTTGAATTTCATTGGAAATATATAGGAATGCCGAGGATTTATGTGGGTTTATTTTATATCCTGCAACTTTGCCAAATTTATTTATTATCTCAAGTAGTTTTTTACTTGATTCTCTAGGATTCTCTAAGTATATCATCATAACATCTGCAAAGAGTGATACCTTGGTCTCTTCTTTGCCTAAATTGATTCCTTTGATTTCTTTTTCTTTTCTAATTGCTACTGCTAACCTTTCTGGTACCAGATTGAATAAGGGGGGGTGTGGACACCCTTGTTTCACCCCTGATCTTATGGGAAATGCTTCTAGTTTCTCCCCATTACATATAATACTTGCTGATGGCTTTAAATATAATTAGGAATTATTTTTCCCAATTGTATGCACATAAATTTGACAATCTTAGGGAAATGGATGAATATTTACAAAAATAAAAGTTGCCCAGATTAACTGAAGAGGAAATAAATTACTTAAATAATCCCATCTCAGAAAAAGAAATTGAACAAGCCATCAATCAACTCCCTAGGAAAAAATCTCCAGGGCCAGATTGAATTACTAGTGAATTCTCTCAAACATTTGAAGAACAATTGATTCCAATACGCTACAAACTATTTGGGAAAATTAATGAAGCAGGAGTCCTACCAAATTCTTTTTATGACATAAATATGGTACTGATACCTAAATCAGGAAGAGATAAAATAGAGAAAGAAAATTATAGATCAATCTCCCTCATGAATATACATGCAAAATTTCTAAATAAAATCCTAGCAAAAAGACTACAGCAGATTATCTCAAGAATAATACACTTTGATCAGGTAAGATTTATTTGAGGAATGCAAGGATGGTTTAATTTTAGGAAAACCATAAGTATAATTGATCATATCAACAATAAAACTAGCATAAACCACATGATCATTTCAATAGATGAAGAAAAGGCTTTTTGACAAAATACAACATCCATTCCTATTAAAAATATTACAAATTATAGGAATAAATGGAGCCTTCCTTAAAATAATGGAATAATTTTTATAAGAGAATTTTTGCTTCCCCAGAGGCTGTGGCAGTACAGCAGGGAATTATTTCCACCCACCATAAGACCATGCAGATCATAAGCAAGGATGAAGTCAACCTGAAAGATTTTAAAGCGGGCATCTGGGAAATGAAACTCCTCACATGCTGACTTCAGGGACTTGGATGCATTGTATTTGGAGCAGGTGTAACACATCTTTTAGGTTGTGGTGGTGGTAGCCAGGTGAGATTAACCCTTCAATATTTCTCAGCAAATTTTACTAAATGGCCCTGTTCGGAGTGGCTGAATGAATGAAGATATTCCATCATTGTGAGTTGTAAAATCTTAGGGACTACTGTAAAGACATTTAGGCTAATCCTTAATCCTGTAGTCTCATCAATTGTACATTAGTCCTTTTAATTTTTTTCCAGCCTCATAATGGTCATTCTTTTCTAGGCTGTAGAGATTTCTTCTTTTGTTAGTCCTTCAGGTGGAGATGAGAATGCCATGACGTGCCCTTGGGGCAGAGTGATCTTTCCATAGATACTGGAGGGAAGGAGAGTCCAGGTGTATTTATACCCCTCCCAGGTAAGAGGAAAAATGAATTGGCTTTCAGGGGTAACTGGGCTTCAGCAGGAGGCATTACACAGCATAACCATGATGAAGTGAGTGATCCAGGGTGGTACAAGGTAGAGAAGTTGGGGGGGGGGGGGGTTGGGACTATAGGTGCTTGTTCACAGGAGCCATAATATAGAGTAAGCAGTAAATCATTTTAGCTCTCTCATATTCATCTCCAAACAACCAAAAAACCATCAACTAGCATCCTGGAACAAATACTGGAACAGATGAACCAGCAGAAAGATGGGGTAGCTCCGTCTTTTAGCCTGGAAGACTTGGAGGATAGGAAGAAAAGTCCATCTCACTCAGGGAAAAGGGAATGCATTCAAGGACAGGAAGCTTCCCAGTAAGCTCTCCCTGCCCAAATCCAGGGAGAGATTCAGATCTGCAGTGTGGTGGAGCAGGCAAACACCACCAGCAGCAACCCCCTCCCCCGCCCAGCCCCGTATGCCTTAGTATAGCCAGGGGAGCTGGCAGAATCCTGCTTTAATAACCACCATATTTCAGCACAGCCCCAAACTAGCAAGTATCCTGCTGTGGCCCAGAGGAAAAGATGAACAACTCCTCTAGACGTCAGCACATGGCAGAAACCACCACTAAGACCCCAGCTCATCACTGGGAAAGCTGCCAGACCCCTATGGCCTATGGCAGCACCAGCCAACCACCTCCCCACCCCTGCAGTGGAAAATCAAATAGGAGGGTCTTCCTTGGAGCTTAAGACAACAGGAGTACAACACCAGGTAAACAGCCAGGGCCTACAGCCTCTGGTACAAGAAGCTGGAGACAGTGAAGCTTGCCTTCCTCCCTGGGAGTAGAGCTCAAATTAAAAAAAAAAAACAGGATTTTTTTAAAAGGGGGAATGAGGGGATGAATAGAAAACAATAAAAAATTATCTGATTAAAGGAAGTTATTATGGTTACAGGGAAGTCCAAGATACAACCTCAGAAGAAGACAGCAATGGCACAATAGCTATGGGCAAAATCCCAAGCAAAATGGGAAGTTGACATGCCCAGAAAATCTCATGGATGAGCCCCAATAAGAGTTTAAAAATCATATAAGAGAAGTAGAATTAAAATATGGAAAAGAAATGTGAGGGATGCAAGAGAATAATGAAACAAGACTCAACAGCTTGCAAAACTGTTTAAAAAGTAGATTGGATCAAATGCAAAAAGAGATGCAAAAATCCTCTGAAGAAAACCAGTCCTTAAAGTGTACAATTGCCCAAATGGAAAAGAAAGTGCAAAATTTAATTGAGGAAAACAACGCCCTAAAAGTTAGAATTGGGCAAGTTAAAGGTAGTGACTCCATGAGACATGATGAATCAAGCAAACAAATTGAAAAGAATGAAAAAATGGAAGAAAACACATAATACCCAGCTATCTCTTAATTGCCAAATCCAAGGGTCTTTTCTCAATACTTGTTCTCCTTGATCTCTCTGCAGTTTTACACTGTTCATAAATCTCTTCTCCTCAATATGTTCTTCTCTGTAGATTTCAGATTACCAATCTCTCCTGGTTCTCTTCCCACCTATCGAATCACTCCTTCTCAGTTCCCTTTTGTGGATAATCATCTTAGTCATCCCCTCAAACCTTCCCAGAAGGGAGGGAGACTGTGTATAGAGTAGAGCAGCCTTAGAAGAACTGTGTTGAGCAAGGGGGCAATTCAATTTCAAAGGTGCGAATTAGAGGGTGAATTACTGGTGGAGTGAGTGAAACTCAAGGAGAAGAATGATCCCAGGCATGGGAAAAAAAGGTATTCTGGTATTCCCAGCTAAGCCAGAAATCAAAGAGAGGCCTTTACAGTTGCCTTTATTTGGGACACAGGTCAATGGTCTTATGCCTGATTTGTTAGGGAAGGCTCCCTCACTCCACCTACTACAGGAGTATTTGTTTTTTTTTTTTAATGCAATTGGGGTTAAGTGACTTGCTCAAGGTTACAAGGCCAGTTATTTCTGGGTGTGGTGCTGAGTATCTGAGCCCAGATTTGATGCAGGTCATCCCAACACTGGAGCTGGTGCTCTTACTCGCTGTGCTACCTGGCCACCCCTACAGGGGTATTTGTAATGTTATAAGATACCCATGTCCAGCTCATGGAGGGTTGTGACCACAGAAACCACCTGGAGGAATATAGTGAGGAATATGGAAGAAACTCAGGAGGACTTCCAGATGAAGGTAGAATTAAATTGCTTGGGATGTAATGACCCAAGGCAGTCACCTGTGTTGGCACTTGTACTGAGGATGAAGGGTGGAGTCTGAGTTTTAGAGACTCCTAAGTGTAATGAATCCTGTAGATAACAATCTAATATCCCAGGGGGCCCCAATTCTGCAGTGAAGTTCTCTACTTCTTGCTGTGGGGGCTCCCTTTCCCACAGGCAGAGGTACTTCCAGGTATTTAAATACTTGAGACTTTCATAGCACCAGGAATCTATGGATAGAGTGAAGGTTGAGGACAAGAGCTTCTCCCTCGATAAAATCTGTTGCTCTGTGGAGCAGATAAGGACTTGCTGGCTTCTTAGCTCAAGGAAGAGCAGGAGTTTTTGCAACATTCTGTCTCAGTCAATAAAGTAGGATCTCCCCTTTTGTAATGTAATGCCAAGCAAAGGCAACTTCCCAAGGTTCAAAATACCAGCATAGGTGCTCTCCGTTTTATTCAGTGAAAAATTAAGAACAGAGAAGATCAAAATATGACATCATTCAAAATACAGCTTTTACTAAGTGTGATTCAATTATCTCCAAGTACTACCCCCAAATGTGATTTAATCAAGTACTACTCCACCCCAGGATATTACCTTCACTTAATCAATTACAAAGTCCCTGTTCTAAATACTACTCCACCCCTAGGCTGTATATTCAATTTAATCCATCACAAAGCCCCTGTTCTCAAATGGAGATTAGTTTCCAAACATAAGTAAAATAGATTCATTTGTTCAATCACAGAGCTCAAAAAGGTCAAAAGTTCCCCACCCCTGGATCACAATTGAATCTACCTCAGAGTTACAACAAGCTTAAGCACAGCACTTAATACCCAAAAGGAGGTCTTTTCTTCATCTTGACAAAAGGCAAGTTCTCAGCAATCTTTGTTCCTGGGGAGACAAAGCTTAGCAACTCCACAAGATACATTGCCAGTCTCTTCATTAATTCATTAGGTTCCCAGACTTCTGCAGCAACAGCACTGTCCTTCACCAGTGGACAAATATGACAAAACAACATCAAAACAGACAGACAAAGTACCAGCATAACAGCGATGTCTCCTCAGTCCTTGGCAGCTCTGGGTGGCAGGTCTCAAAAGTCCTGGGCAATTCAAAGTGGCCCTCGGCAATCCTCTCAGTTTCTTTCTGCCTCCAAAGGTGCTGCTTCCAGAAAGTTCTCTTTCTCTTTTCTTGTGTCTCTCTAAATTTATGTCATCAGCTCCTCCCAGTTCAGCATTCTCTTTTCACTTCAACAAGTCCATCCCACAAGTGGGATTAACAAGCTCTGGGTTTTAATCCAATCAAACCAAAAACCAAGCCAATACAGGGGAATCTTTAAATTACATTACTATTACACCTTTGGGGTCATGATTCAGGCTTCTAACAAGGAGGCAATGGAATCAATGGCTAAAGTTTAAAGAGTTAGCACAGTGAATAACTTGCTGAAAAAAATAGTTAAATTGAATGTTTTAGAGAAGTCTTGCATTGGGCTTCCAATGGGATGATTCAGGGAGGGGCAAGGCATGTAAGTCTATTGATCAGAATAAGGGCATAAGAACAAGAATAAATATCATATGCCATAGTGATTTGAAATAAGAACAGAATAAAAATGAAATTAAGAAATCCACAAATATGAGAAGTCAGAAAGTACTTCTTCCACAAACATCAAGATTGCTATTAAGAAGACAATAGTAAAAAAGAAAAGGCTTAGTTGATAGAGGGAGCAACTGCAAATCTCAGCCCATGTTTTGTCTCTGGGTTAGTGGTATGTTACTCTGTCTGTCTTGTCATTTACTTCTCAGACTGGGGGTCTTGGGAACAGCTCTGTGCCATAGATGTTAGCTGCTTTGGATCCCAATTTATTTTCATGGTCAAGTCACCAGTACATTTCACAATCAAAGTGGGCAGTGTTGCCCTTTTGAGATATGACAGATGGATTCAGGACACTACCCACCTGAGTTTGGCAGCAGTTTGGTGGTGAGTAGGACTTTAAAAGGCCCTTTCTACCATGAACCCAAGGAGTTTGTCCAGTAGTGTTGTTCCCAATAAACTCAAAATGTGGATTGGATCAGGAGCCTGGTTTCTATTGTTATTCCTATAGAACAGGACTGTGAGACAAATTGGTGAGTCTGAGATTTTCTCCACCAAGGTAATACAGTACCATAGAAGGGAGGCTTTGGCTACTAAGCTTCCCACACATTGGTACACTGTAATAAGGCATTGTCTTATAGGCACTAAACTTCTGCAAACCAAATGTTTTAGGTCTAAGGCAGAACAAGACAAAAGCAAGGGTTTGCAGCCAGGGGATACCCAGCTCTTCAGAGAATTTAGCAGAAGAGGCTTTAAGTATCCCATTATCTCTTTCAACCATTTCTGATGACAGGATGGTGGCAGTGAAAGCACAGTGGGAATGCTGAATGATTGGCCACAATTAAAGCAGAAGAGTTAATGAAGCTTCTGTAAAATGGGCAACTCTATTAGCTATTTATTTCTTAGGCTCTCCTTATAATGGAACTTTTTTCTAAGATTTTTTTGTCCCTCAGAGGGTGTGGCAGTGAAAAAAAGGAAATACTTAGGTCCACCATGAGAATATACAGATCACAAGCAAAGCATCTTAGTGACTGTGGACAGTGGCAATTGAATGAAGTCGACTTGACAGATTTTTGGAAGATGAAACTGCTCAAAAGTTAGCTTCAGAGGCTTTAATGTATTGCGTTTAGGGCATATGTAACACAGTTTTAAGGGCGGCTAGGTGGTGCATTTTATAGAGCACCTGCCCTGGAGTCAGGAGGATCTGAGTTCTAATCTGGCCTCAGACACTTAACACAAAAGCTAGCCTATGACCTTGGGCAAGTTACTTAACCCCAATTACCCTCCAAAATGCATAAAAAAATTAAGACAGTTTTAGCTGTTGGTGGTGGTAGCCTTGTATAGTTTCCCCTTCAACATTTCATGGCAAGTTCTACTAGCTTTCCATGTCCCCAGTGGCTGAATGAATGAAGGTGTTCCATCATAGGGAGTTAGAAGTTTTTAGGGAGCACTCTAAGGTTATTTAGGCTGATTCTTAGTCCTATAGTTTATCAAGTATACAATACTCCTTTTGAAGTTTCTCTTCCCTCAAAATGAGCATCCTTTTCTGGGTTGTTGCAATTTCTTCTTTTGTTAGTCCTTCAGGTGGAAATGACAGTTCCAAGAAGACTATGGCAGAGGGGTATAGTCTAAGTTGCAGAGGGGCTAGAAGGAAGGAGGGTCCAAGTATATTGATACCCTTCCCAGTAAGAAGAAAAATGAATTGGCTTTAAGGCGCACCTGGGATTAAGTAGAAGGTTCTATACAGGTTAAGCACCATGAGATGGGTAGCCCAGAGTGGTACAAGGTGGAGCATAGTGTAGGGGTTTGAGACTATAGGTGCTTGGTCAGAGGAGCCCTAATACAGCATGAGAAGTAAATCACTGTATTTCTCCCATATGAATTTCCTAAAACCAAGAAAACATAAACTAACATCCTGAAATAGCAGAGTCAATAGAAACATGGGGTGACTCAATCTTTTAGCCTGGGAGACTTGGAGGATAGGCAAGGAAGGTCGATCTTACTTGGGGAAAAGGGAAATTCATTCAAGGACAGGAAGCATCCCAGCAAGTTACTAGCAAACCTCTTCCCACCCAAAAAACTAAACAGTGGGAGATCTAGACCTGCAGTGGTAGAGCAGGCAAACACCAACACCAGAACCCTGCATGTGTTAGTATAGCCAGAGCTGGCAGACACCTGCTCTGAGAATCACCATCGCTCAGCACAGCCCCAAACTGGTGGGTATCCTGCTGCGGCCCAGAGGAAATGAAGGAAAACCTCACCAGTCCTCACCACATGGCAGAAACAACCGCTAAGACCCCAGCTCAGCACCAGAAAAGTTGCCTGAACCACAGGGCCTCCTGTATCAGCAGCTAACCATCACCCCACCCCTCCAATGGAATACCAGATAGGAGGGTCTCCCTTGGACCTCAGGTCAGTAGCGGTACAACACCAGGTAAACAACCAGGGCCAGCAGCAACTAGTACATGTAGTTGGAGAGATTAAGCTTTCCACCCTGGGAGTAGAGCTCAAATCTAAAGGACAGGAAAAAGATAAAAAAGGAGGGGTAAGGGGATGAATAGAAAACCACAAAAGTTATCTGAATATAGGAAGTTATTATGGTGACAGCGAGCTCCAAGGCACAACCTCAGAGGAGGACAACAATGTCATATTACCTATGGGTAAAATCCCAAGTAAAATGGGTAGATGGCTCATGCCCAGAAAAAACTCATGCAAGTGTGCCAAAAGGAGCTTTAAATTGATAAAAGAGAAGTAGAATTAAAATATGGAAAAGAAATGTGAATCATGCAAGGTAATTGTGAAAAAAAGACTCAACAGCTTGAAAAACTGCTTTAAAAAGTAGAATTGGGCAAGTGGAAAGGGGATACAAAAATCCACTGAAGAAAACAACTCTCTAGGGAGTATAATTGGTCAAATGGAAGAGAAAGCACAAAAGCTAATTGAGGTAAACAACACCCTCACAGATAGAATTGGGCAAGTGGAAGGGAGTGACTCTATGAGACTTTATGAATCAATCAAAGAATTAAAAAATGAAAAAATGAGTAAAGATGTATGATACCCAGCCATCCCTTAATTGCCAAGCCCAATGGAATTTTCTCAGTCCTTGTTCTCCTTGATCTCTCTGAAGTTTCCCACGCTGCCCATCACCCTCCTCTCCTCTGTATTTCCTTCTCTGTACTTTCAGACCACTCCCCTTCTCCTGGTTCTATTGCCACCTGTCAGAGCATCCCTTCTCAGTCCCTTTTGCTGTATGTTCCTCTTACTCATCCCCTCAAACCTGAATGTGTTCTACAGGGTTCTATCTATAGGCGCTTTACTCACTCTATGCTACTTCACCTGATCATCTCATTAGCTTCCATGAATTTAAGTACCATATGTCTGCAAATGATTTTCAATTCTACCTTTCCTACCCTAACTGCTCTGCTGTCCTCCAATCTCATAATTCCAGCTAGTTTTCAGAAATCTCAAACTATGTGTTCTATAGACATCTTCAAATGGCATGTCCAGATATAAATTCAGTTTTCAATCTAAACCCTTTCATTCACCTAATTCCCTTATCATGGTTGAAGGCAACACCATCCTTTTGTCCTCCCCCCACGTTTGCAACCTGGGCATCATTCCCAACTTCTCCCTCTCTGTCTTTCCCCATATTCAATTCATTGAAAATGTCTCTTGATTTCACCTTTGCAGCAGCTTCTGTCTTTGATGCTGCTACTATTTTGATGCAGGCCCTCATCACCTCATTCCTACATTATTAAGTATCCTGCTGGTGGCTCTGCCTGCCTCAGTTTTCTGCTTACTCTCCTAATTTTTCAGATGAAGTGATTTTCCTAAAGTGTAGGTCCAACCATGGCACCATCCTGCTCACTAAACTTCAGTGAGTCTCTCCTCAAGCCAGAGTCAAAAATGAAATCCTCTGCAAAGTATGCTAAGCCCTTCCCAACTTTCCCACTAACTGAAATTTTCTGCTTGCTACATAACTTATTCTCCCTCAGGTCCTCAACAATCCAATAAGATAGAACTCCTTGCTGTTTTTCAAACATAATTCCTGCTCTTTAACCCCTGGTGATTTTCTCTACCTGTCCCCCATGTCAAGAATGAACTTCCTCCTCATCCTTACTGGCTTCCCTATCTTCTTAAAAGTTACAACTCAAATCCCATCTTCTTAAGCGTCTTTCCAACTCTTCTTAACTTTTAGTTTTCCCAAAATTTCTTATTTATAATTTGCTGACCCCTGCCTCTTCTAATCATTTCCTATTTCCCAATATAACTTGTTTGTCCATATTTGTTTGAATGTTGTCAATGCAATTTGGTTGTGACATGCTTGAGGGCCAGAACTATCTTTTACCTTTTTTTGTTTTCCCAGAAGTTAGCACATCATGAGACACTTAGTAGACACTTAATAAATGTTTATTGTTGTTTTGAGGAAAACATTTTGTAAGCCTTGATGATGGGAATGTGAGTTACATAAATACATTACTTGAGTTACAGAAATATGTGTCACAGGGGTGGCTAGGTGGTGCAGTGACTAAGAGCTCTGGCCCCGGAGTCAGGAGGACCCAGCACCAGTTATGGCCTTAGATATTTAACACCCACACAAAAAAACCTGGCCGTGTAACCTTAAGCAAGTTACTTAACCCCAATTTCTTAAAAAAAAAAAAAGAAATATGTGTTACAAGCAGAGCAGGGTGGCACCAGCAAATGTAGGGATACCAGTTCCAGATTCAATATTCTGGATATGCTTTCAATTGTTTTATTCAGAATAGTATTTATATTTTCCAATTACATATAAAGACACTTTTCAAAATTCATTTTTAATGAAATTTTAATTTCCCAATTTTTTTCCTATCTACCCCATCCCCTAGACAGAGAGCAATCACATAAGGGATAAACATGGACAATCATGTAAAGATATTTCTACATTAATCATGTTGTAAAAGAAGGAAAAAACAGAAGGGAAATGACAAAAAAAAATAAAAGTGAAAAGAGTATGCTTTGATCTGCATTCAGATACCATAGTTATTTCTCCAGATATGGTTAGCATTTTCCTTTGTGAGTCTTTTGGAATTTTCTTGGTTTGCATTGCTGAGAATATCTAAATCAATCATAGTCTATCCTAGCACAATGTTGCTGTTAATACGAAAAATGTTCTCTTAGTTCTGCTAACTTTATTCAGAATCAGTTCAGATAAGTCTATCCAGGTTTTTCTGAAATTTACCTGTTCATTTCTTCTAGGACAACAGTATTCTATTATATTAACACAGCTCAACTTGTCCAGCCATTCCCCAATTGATGGACATTGCCTTAATTTCCAATATTCTGCCACCTTGAAAGGGGTAGTTATATATATATATATATATATATATATATATATATATATATATATAT
>NW_027187332.1:16053365-16117292 GCF_028583685.1 Petaurus breviceps papuanus | reverse complement strand
TATATATATATATATATATATATATATATATATATATATATATATATTTAAAGCAATCAGTTTAAGTAACCTGCTCAGTTTAAGTTACACAGGCAGTTATTTCTGGGTGTGGTGCTGAGTATCTGAGCCTGGGATTCGATCTCCAGGTCATCCCAACACTGGAGCCGGTGCTCTTACTCACTGTGCTACCTGGCCTCCCCTAGGTATAAATATTTTTGTATGTGTGTGTCTTTTCCCCTTTTTTATGATGTCTTTAGAATACAGGGCTAGCATTGATATTACTGGATCAAAGGTTATGTACAGTTTGATTGTCCTTTATGCATATTTCCAAATAACTCTCCAGAACAGTTGGATCAGTTCACAACTTCACCAACAATGCATTAGTGCTCCAATTTAACCACTTCTTCTCCTTTTATCACTTTCCTTTTCTGTCATATTAGCCAATCTGATAAGTGAGGTACTACCTCGGAGGTATTTTAATTGGCATGTCTCTAGTCAATAGTGATTTAGAGCATTTTTTATGTGACTATGAACAGCTTTAATTTCTTCATCTGAAAACTGCCTGTTCATATTCATTGATTATTTATGAAATGGGAAATGACTTTTGTTCTTAGTAATTTGCCTCAGTTCAGTATATATTGGAGAAATGAGGCCTTTGTCAGAAATATTGGCTATAAAAATTACTTTTCATTTTTCTGCATCCTTTTTAATATTTGTTGGATGGGTTTTGTTTGACCAAAACCTTTTTAAATTAATGTAATCAAAATTATTCATTTTGCAAAATAAATTATCCATTTTTCATTTCATAATGTCCTCTAGCTCCTGTCTAGTCATAAGTTTTTGACCTTCTCCATAGATTTGACAAATAAACTACTCCTTGTTCTCCTAATTTGCTTATATTTTTACCGTTTATATCTGAATCGTGTATCCATTTTGACCTTCTCTTGGTATACAATGTGAGATTGGTACAGGCCCAATTCTTGCCATAATATTTTCCAGTTTTCCCAATAGTTTTTGTCAAATAGTGAGTTCTTATCACAAAAGCTGGAGTCTTTGGGTTTATCAAGGAGTAACTTGTATCAAGGAGACTCTTTTCAGTTACTATTGTATCTTGTGTGCCTAACCTATTCAATTAAATCACCACTGAACTTCTTAGTCAGAATCAAGTAGTTTTTGAAGATTGCGACATGATTATATAGTTTTAGATCTGGTAGGAATAGATCACCTTTTTTTTTTTGCATTTTTCTGCATTAATTCCTTTGCTATTATTTTTGTTTTGTTCTTTCAAATATATATTTATAATATCTACTGGAATAAAACAATTTTTTTGGTAGTTTGATTGGTATGACTCTGAGTAAGTAAATTTATTTAAGAGGTGGCTAGGTGGAGCAGTGAATAGAGCCCTGGCCCTAGTGTCAGGAGAACTTGAATTCAAGTCCAGCCTCAGACACTTAACATAAAAACTAGCTATGTGACCTTGGGCAAGTCACTTAATCCCAATTGCCCTACCTTCCCCTCCCCCCCAAAGCTAAATAAATAGATCTTAAAAAAACTAATTAATTTAGGTAGAATTCTCATTTTTATTATGTTACCTCCACGTACCCATGAGCAATTGATATTTTTTCCAATCATTTAAGTATGACTTTATTTCCGAGAAAAGTGTTTTGTAAGTTGGTTCATATAGTTCCTGGGTTGGTTTTGGAAGGTAGGCTCCTAAATATTTTATATTGTCAGTAGTTATTTTAAATGGCATTTCTCTTTGTATCTCTTGCTTCTGAGTTTTTTGGTAATAAATAGAAATGTTAATGATTGGTGCTCAATTTGTAATTTTTATTATTCCATTTTCTAGCTTTTTAAGGTGCTTATCCAGTTCATCAACTCATATATCATCTGCAAAGAGTGATAGCTTTCTTTTCTCATGGCTTATTCTAATTTCTTCCATTTCTTTTTCTTCTCTTATTGTTAAAGCAAACATTTCTAGTATGATATTGGATAGCAGTCATTATAATTAACGTCCTTGTTTCCCTCCTGACCTTAATGAAAATTCTTCTAGGTCATCCCCATTACAAAGAATGCTTGATGGTTGTTTCAGACAGAGATTACTTGTAATTTTGAGGAAAATTCCATTAGCTTCCATTCTCTCCAGTGTTTATTTAATAGGAATGGGTGCTGTATTTTTTCAAAAGCTTTTTCTGCTTCTATTGAGATACTCATATGATTTCTGTTAATTTTGTTATTGATGGTCAACTATGCCGATACTTTTCTTAATATTGAACCTGCTTTGCATTCCAACTATACATTCCACCTTGTCATAGTGTGGAATGTATCCACATATCATGTGGATGATGATAAGTTGCTGTAATCTCTTTGATAATATTTTAATTAATTTTTTGCATCTAAATTCATTAGAGACATTGTATAGTTTTTTCTCTGTTTTTCCTCTTTTTGGTTTAGGAATAAGCATTTTATATATATATATATATATATCATAAAAAGAATTTGGTAGGACTCCTTCTTTGCCCTTTCTACAATAGTGAATATAGCATTGGAATTAGTTGTTTTTTAAATGTTTGATAGAATTTACTTGTAAATCCATTTGGCCCTGGATATTTTTCTCTTAGGGAGGTCATTGAATGGTTGGTCAATTTCTTTTTCTGGAATGTGGTCATTTAGTATTTCATTTCCTCTTCTGTTAACTAGGGCAATTTGTATTTTTGTCAATATTCATCCATTTCACTAAGATTGTCATATTTATTGACACACAGTTGGGTAAAAATAGCTCCTAATTATTGTTATAATTTCCTCTTCATTGGTGATAAATTCACCCTTTTCTTTTTTGATACTGGTAATTTGGTTATATTCTATCTTTTCTTTGAAATCAAATTACTTAAAGTTTTAGATATTTTATTGATTCTTTCTTAAAACCAGCTCTTAGCTTTATTAGTTCAATCATTTTCTTAATTTCAATTTTATTTCTCTTTCCTTTAACTCTATCAGTATTTCCAATTTGGCCCTCATTGCAGATTTGTAATTTGATCTTTTCCTAGATTTTTTTAGTTATATGTACAATTCTTCAATCTACTCTTTCCTATTTTATTCATACATGTGTTTAGAGAAATAAAATTTCTCTAAGAACTGATTGACTGTGTCCCATAAGTTCTGGTACATTTTCTCATTATTGTCATTCTCTTGGATGAATTGATTGATTGTTTCTAGGATTAGATATTGGACCCACTCATTCTTTTGTTTTCTTTAAATTTTAACTTATTTATAGTTTTCAACATTCATTTCCACAAGATTTTCAGTTACATTTTTTCTCTCCCCATCTTCCCCCTACTCCCCACCCCAAAATAGCAATCTTACTGAATACCTCTTCCCAAAATCTGTTCTCTCTTATATCCTCCCCCTATACTCCCTAACTTTCTAGTAGGGCAAGATGGGTTTCTATACCCCAGTACCTGTATATCTTATTTCCCAGTTGCATGTTAAAAAACAACTTTTAAATATTTGTTTTTAAAATTTTGAGTTCCAGATTTTTTTTCATTTATTCCTTCCTCACCCATCCCCACTAGATAAGCAATTCAATGTAGATTGTACATGTGTAGTTACCCCAATTATTTTCATAGTAGTTATATGGTGAACAACTAACTTTATTTCCCTCCATCCTATCCCACAACCCAACTTATTCTATTTTCTCCTTTGACACTATCTCTTTTAAAAAACATATGCTTCTAACTAACCTTTTTCCCAATCTGCCGTTCTTTCTATCCTCCCCTCTTATCCCCTACCCCCTATTATCCTGTAGAGATAATGCCTAATTGAGTGTGTGTATTATTCCTTCCTTAGGCCAAAGTCGATGAGAATCAGGTTGTCCCATTGCCTTTCACCTTTCTGCTTTTCCCCTCCATTGAATCAGTGTTCTCTTGCATCTTTTATATGAGATAATTTACTCTAATGTATTGCTGCCTTTCTTCTTATCCCAATAAAGTCCTCTATCACTTCATAATTTTATTTTTTTAGATACCACCCCATTCATATTCAACTCATCCAGTGCCCTCTGTTTTTGTACACATGAACATACAAATGCCCACATTCTCATATATATATATATATATATATTTATATACACATATGTCCTCCTATACATACATATATGTATACATACATATATATATATTCCCTTCAGCTATTCTCATACTGAGAAAAGTCTTATGAGTTACAGTTATCATTTTTCCATGTAGGAATGTAAATAGTTCAACTTTAATAAGTTCCCATGATTTCATTTTCCTCTTTACCCTCTCATGCTTTTCTTGCTTCTTATATTTGAAAGTCAAATTTTCTCTTCAGCTCTGGTTTTTTCATCAAGAATTCTTGAAAGTCCACTATTTAATTGAATAACCCTATTTTTCCTGTAGCATTGTACTCAGTTTTGCGGGGTAGGTGATTCTTGGTTTTAGTTCTAGCTCCTTTGACCTTCAGAATATCATATTCCAAGCCCTTTGATCCCTTAATGTAGAAACTGCTAGGCCTTGTGTTATCCTGATTGTTTTTCCACAGTACTCAAATAGTTTCTTCCTGACTGCTTGCAGTATTTTTTCCTTGACCTGGGAACTCTTGAATTTGGCTATAATATTCCTAGGTTTTTTTCTTTTTGGGATCTTTTTCAAGAGGTGATCAGTGAATTCTTTCAATATTTATTTTACCCTCTGGTTCTAGACTATCAGAACAATTTTGCTTGATTATTTCTTGAAAGATGGGGTCTAGGCTCTTTTTTTGATCATGACTTTAAGGCAGACCAATAATTTTTAAATGATCTCTCCTGGATCTATTTTCCAGGTCAGTGGATTTCCAATGAGATTTTTCACATTGCCTTCTATTTTTTTTCATTTGTTTGGATCTGTTTTATAGTATCAATTTCTCATAAAGTCATTAGCTTCCAATTGCTTCAGTCTAGTTTTGAAGGAGTTATTCTCTTCAGTGAGTTTTTGAAATTCCTTTTCCATCTGGCAAATTTTTTTTAAAGCATTGTTCCCCTCATTGGCTTTTTGGGGTCCTTTGTCATTTGAGTTAGTCTGTTTTTTAAATTGTTATTTTCTTCAGTGTATTTTTGTGTCTCCTTTAGCAGGTTGTTGGCTCTCTTTTTGTGATTTTCTTGCATTGTTCTCATTTGTCTTCACAATTTTTCCTCCACTTCTCTTACTTGGCTTTTCAAAATCCTTCTTCAGCTCCTCCATGGCTTGTAATCAGCTCATATTTTTCTTGCAGGCTTCGGTGCAGGAGTTCTGATTTTGATGTTTTCCTCCTGCTCCATGCCTTGATGCTCTTTTGTCCTCCAAAAAGGATTCTGTGGTCTGTTTGTGCTTCTTCTCCTTAATCACATTGGCAGCCAATTACTTGATTTTTGATATCTTTGCCACAGTAGAACTCTACTTCCAGTATGGAGAGAGCTATGTCCCAAATGGCTTGGGATTTTGCAGCTGCTGGAGCTATTATATGGAAACCCTCTCTACAGCCTCCACATGCTCTGGTTCAGTGGTCTCACACTCCAGGACCACCACCCAAGACCTGGATCTGGATTCAAGCAGGTCAAAGCAAGAGCAATTACCCTCTGAATGGTATCTTGGTCCCCCTACAATCTGCAGGCCAGAGAAAAAGCTATGTGGCTGCACCTGCAGCCACCGCCCCTCCTCTGCTTCTTGTTCTGGGGGTAGCAGCTGGACTGTACCCTCCCCGTTTGAACAAAATTCCACACTGACCTTTTACTTTATCTTTGGCATTTGCAGATTGAGAAGTCTGGAACCTGCTAGAACTTCTGGTGATTTACTCTTGTAAAGTTCACTCCAGGGGCTAGTCAGGGCTCTCCTGGGGCTAAAACCGCAGTTCAGTTGGGACTGTGCTTGTCTCCTGGTGTGCTGTGATGAACCCTTCATTCTGGCCTGCCAAGCTTCCTTCAATAGGTGATTTGTTACTTTCTGGCACTTTGTGGATTCTGTAGCCCTAAAGTTTGTTTAGAATCATTTTTTACATATATTGGAGGAGGTAGAAGCTGGAGCCATGGGAAGTCCAGTTTCTATTTGGCCATGTTGGCTCGGCCCCCCTGACCCACTCATTCTTTAGGATTAGATTTATTTTTTTGGGAGGGAAGTTGGGGTTAAGTGATTGCCCAAGGTCAAATGGCTAGTTTTTGTGTTAAGTGTTTGAGGCTGGATTTGAACTCAGGTCCTCCTGACTTCAGGGCTCTATTCACTGTGCCACCTAGCCTCCCCAATTTTGAAATTTTTCATTTAAATCTTATACTGTCTTTCCATGTTCCTTTATTACATATAATTTCATTGCATCATAATCTGAAAAAGATTCATTTAATATTTCTGCTTTCCTAAATTTGATATTGATGTTTTTATGCTCTAGTATGTGGTCAATTTTTGTGTAGGTGCCATGTATGGCAGAGAAAATGTATATACTTTTTTATTTCCCTTCATTTTTTTCTTAAGAGGTCTCCTATCTCTCCTTTTTCTAAGACTTTTTTTCACCTCCTTTACTTCTTTCTTATTTTATGGTTCGATTTATTTATCATATATGAGATGGAGAATAATAGATAACAAAATATATTACCCAATAATTACATGACTTAAGATAATATAGATTGTTTTCTTTTAAAAAATGTAATTATATTTTTTGATGCAATAAAGTAATTTCCAGATAAATTTCGACCTTCACTTGCCCTGTAGGTTATCCCTTTTAATCAAAATGATAAAAGAGTGAAAATATTATTTCCATAAAAATAACCAATAATCAAGTACCTCATAATAAGCAGTCGGACATTTTCAAAAGCATTTCAAGCCATTTACATCCATTTTAAATGTTACACATCCTTTATCATAAAATAAACAAAACATCACTGAAGTTTAGCTTTATCACTTCATAACTAGCACAGTCATTTAACAATGGATACAGCTTATTTATTTATTTTTGCTTTTTGGAGGGAAATTAGGCTTAAGTGACTTGCCAAAAGTCACAAGGCTAGTTTTTTGTGTTATGTGTTTGAGGACAGATTTGAACTCAGGTACTTCTGACTCCAGGGCTGGTGCTCTATTCACTGCACCACATAGCCACCCCTAAAACAGCTTATTTTTGAGGAATAATAGGCAGTGAGGTTGTATAGTGAATAGAGAGCTGTACCATGGAATAAGAAAGACTCATCTTCATGAGTTCAAATCTTACTTCAGACACATTGGTTTGGAAAAGTGATATTGGTCAAGTCACTTAACCCTGTATGCTTCAATTCCTCCTCTGTAAAATGGGATGGAGAGGGAAATGGTAAATGGTAAATGGCTCCAGGGATCCATCAAGGAAATCCCAAATGGGATTATGAAGAATCAGACAAGACTGAAAAAAACTGATCAAGAACAACAATGGGAAGAGAGACACATTTATGCAGCTTCAGTCAAGCTATTAATAGGTCCACATATTTTTCAAAATAACTTAGAATAAAGAAGACTAGTTAACAACTTGTTTATATCCTTTCTTTTAATCTCACTACTTGACATATAGACCAAGGAGGTCAAAGTCAGAAAAAACAATACTTACTATAAGAAGTGACATAATTTATTTTTAATTTTTGAAAATGAAAGTTGAAAAGACATAAATGAACAATTACTTGAGGATGGCTGACAGATATGATCATATAAATGTGATTATCTCTTTTTTGAATTATAAAAAATAAAGATTATGATAAACTAAGAGAAAGAGTAAAAATTTGGGGAAATCATATAGAGTGAAATAAGCTGAACTAGGAGAACAATATGCACAATGAATATAATAATATGAATAAAAGATCCAAGTTTTGATTAACTGCATTAACCAATCACAGTTTTGGATAATAAATGATGAATCACTTATCCCTTCATAGAGAAAACATTATGGAAAGGTTTGCACTGACTTTGCCACCTACTCACTGACTGTGGAACAGTCATTTCACCTACTTGACTTCAGGTTATTTTTCTGGATGGACTCTCCAATCCTGTTCTCCTCTAAGTCTATGAATGAGTTCCTTTGAGCCTGTGAAACTGGAAAGAAAATGGGCTAAATGAATTGTGGATATAACTGAGGATATAACAAAAGGAAATAACTGAGGGGAAAGCCTCTTCACCTGCAACTGCATTTCATTATTAGAGGTATTTTTTGATCAGAGTATTTGGAAGAAGGACAGAGAGATACTAGTTTTAGGGAAGAATATTTTTCTGAACACCAAACATTTCTTCAATACTTCTTTTAGTTAAATATTGGGACATATAATTTAAAATATTGTTGAGGAAGGAATGATGGAGAGAGTCATGGGAGCTTGAATCCTTAAAGGCCTTCCTCAAGTGACTAAAGAGTATGACTGCTGATGTCTGTGTACCTTCTAATGGAAATGGATTGGGGCAGTAGCTCTCCTGTACAGTTACTGTATCTAGTGATTTTGTTTTAGTTATTTTATCCTTTCATTGTATATTGACCTTGCTGGCTCATTCCTGATCCTGGAAGCAAATTAGTGATGACATTTAAATCACCTATGCAACACAGGATATCAAAATACCCTCAAGGAGTTTAGGCTTTTGTATGGGAAAGAAATGACAAGACAGAAGACTAGCATCATTGGAATCACAATATTATATGTGGTGTTTCCAGGCAAGGTGAATTCAAAGACTTGGCTAACTTTTACTTGGTGATGACTTTTTGGGCAAGAGATTTTGCCAGACCTCAAACTCAATCCAACCAAAATTTAAGGATGGGATTGATCTGGACATGACCAATGCCTCCAGATAAGGGACTGAGTGTGACATATCAAAGGGGACATAGTTCTCTGAGGTCCTTATAAAAACAGTTTCCGTTGGTCCATGCAGCACAGGTAACATAGATACCATGGCTGCTACCAAGTGTCTCCTTCTTCTTTTTTCAGTGGTTTTATTGGGCCTAAGAAGCTCAGCTCAATTCACAGATGAGGGTAAGTGGGTTTAACAGAGAATCTATGATTATGTTAACAGGATAATGGTCATTGGTCCTTTGTTGTTAGCTTTCCTCAGCAATTTAGGTACTTTTGTCTTCCCAGCGTTATATAAATAGGCGGTCATATTCTTATTTTCCATGTTCCAATGACTCCTCAAACTCAGTCGAACTCAAACTATTTTTAAGCTCTATTCTTTTCCTCAGTCATATATGCTCCCTTTTCCCTTACACACAGCATTCCATCTTTCTGTACTTTAATCCTGCTCTTCCAACTGCAATATATTTAGTACTCATCTCTACCTCTTAGAATTCCTAGCTTCAGTTAAATTCTGTTTATGTGATCTCCAATAGGAAATCAATCTTGATTTTCTGCTGTACTCCTGGTTTGTATGTTCTCTTCACCTAATTTTTTTTTTGTTTTTACCTATTTAACATTTAATTTTCTATATTCGTGTTTTTCACCCAAAATAGAATTTAAATTGCTCAACATCAGGGTCTCCTTCCTTTTTCTTTGCATACCCAGTACCAAACAAAGTGGCTGGCACATAATATTAGTTTAATGATTTCTTACTGAATCAAACTGAATTATCTGGCACAAAATATTGATAAAAGGAGAAAACAATTTCTATGTCTAATGAAGGATTTCCATTCCTGGGACAAAATGTCATTACATTGGAAAAGAAGTGACTGCATTTTTCATTTTCCATTGAGATTTTGACACACATGAAGAGTTTTTGAAACTCGTGAACACATGATTTTAATTCTTCCCTTTACTGCATGGATGCTATCCTTCTTGACAATGTGTTTATCCAAATCTTCCAAGGTATAGATCATTTCTCTAAGATAGGACTGTTCAGGTAGACATTTAATTACAACTTTAATAGGTGTGAATTCCTCCTCACTTATCAGGCCCTTTATTCATGTAAAAGAGGAAGTTCTGTCTTCATAATACCAACAATCAATCAGTCAAGAAGCATTTATTGTTGTGGAAACAAAACAAAATCGGTGAAGTATATTCAGAGTGTAGTAGTTTCTCCCATCTTAGTGCTGACCTTCTAACCAGAAATGATCATGTTTACAGGTTATTGGTGTTGGGTCAGGGTATAATTCATGTGACATCATTTCAAACAAGAAAGATTTATCTTTTTTAATAGAAAAAGGATACTTATACTCAGAAGTCATTAAATATTTCCTCAAAAGCCAATATTTGGCATCCTGCTCAATAAAATTAGGGTGATAGAATGAAATATTATTATTATTTTTATCAGAAGGGTTGGCATTGTATAGCATTAACGTAAGTGTGGAAACAAAACAATGTGTATCATTTAGGATTTCAGGTTCATTAGTGCTGTACCTGTCTCAGGTATAACTGTAATCAAGGTGTGAAACCACAGTTTAGTGGAGAATAAATCTGAAAATGCTTTTCCCAGTGCAAAATATCTGCACTTATTCACCAAGTTAGTGCCTTAGAGATTTTCTTGGAGTATTGAGGCAGTGCATCATTTACCTCTGTTCTTACAGCCAATTTTTTTCAGCAGTAGAATTTGAAGAGAGGACTTTCTGACTATGAAACTCGGATTTGATCTGCTGTGTCATTCTGAGTCTATGTGAGATTGTTATCACCATGTTCCAAATGAAGAAACTCAGGGTCAGAGAGCTTACATAACTTCCCACCTGGCATAGATGTCTAGTAGTTTGAAAGCTGTAACATAAACCCCAATCTCTTGATTCTACATCTTCTGGTCTAGGGAAAGGCAACATATTGGGTTAAAAGAAAAAAATATTTGCAGTCCACACCCTTGGATTAAATTTCTTCCTCTGCCAGTATGACCTTGGTTAATTCTCAGTGCCTGGTGCATGGCTAAAGGCTTAATAAAACTAGTTGACTTAAAAATCTTCCTTGAATTCCTTCAGATTTCTCATTAGATAATGGAAGATTTTCATTAGATGGACATTAAGGTATTTTCCAGCTGTAAATTCTGTGATCTTTAACCTCATATTAAAAAAAATATTGTGACACATGAAATGTCTTTTTAGACTGCGGATATTGAGCTCTCTTTAAACCTTCACAACATGGAAACAAGATTAATTCCTTCTCTTGGAACTGGGATTATAAGAGCCAAGAAAGCCTTTTCTAGATTGAAAGTCTTATGGGTCCAGAGTGAGGAAAAACCAAACAAAACTAGTTAACAACTTGCTTATGTCCTTTCTCTCAATCTCACTACTTTGCATATAGATCAAGGAGGTCAAAGTCAGAAAGAACAAACCCTTTCTATAAGGAATTATGTATAATTTATTTTTAATTTTAGGAAAAACAAATTGAAATTATAAAAATGTCCAGTTACTAGAGGATGGCTGAACACATATAAATGTGATGATTTTTTATGTAATTATCAAATCTGAAGAATATTATAAATTAAGAGAAAGAATAAAAGTTTTTGTGCACTCATATAGGGTAAAATAAACAGAACTAGAGCAATATGCACATTGACTATAGTAATGCAAATAAAGGCTCCAGGTATGATTAACTGTAATGACTACTCTCATTCTTGGATAATAAATGATGAATCACTTTTCCCTCAATACAGAAACTAATATGTAAACGTCTTCACTGGCTCTGCTACTTACTTACTGACAGTGGAAATGTCACTTTATCTACGTGACTTCATGTTCTGTTTCTGGATAATGAGGGGCTTTGACTATATGGCCTCTCTAATCCTGTTCCCCTCTAAATCTATAAACCAGTTTTCTGAGCCTATGAATTTGTGAAGCAAATGAGCTAAGCAAATTGTGGATGGAGTATCAAAAGGAAATAATTGAGTGAGATTCTCTTCATCTGGAGTAGTATTTCATTATTAGAGGGATGCGGTGAGCAGAGTGTTTGGAATGAGGATGGAGAGACATTAGTTTGGGGAAGAATCTGTTCTGAACACCAAACATTTATTCAAAACTTAATATAATTAAGTTTTGGGACTTATTTAAAATATTGTTGAGGAAGGAATGATGGAGAGAGGCAGGGTAGTTTGTTTCCATAAAAGCATACCTCAAATGACCAAAGAGTGCAGTTGCTGATGTCTATGTTCTTTCTAATAGAAAGGGATGGGGCAGGGGCTTCCTTGTATAGTTATTGTATCAAGTGATTTCATTTTAGTTATTTTATCCTTCCATTGTCTATTGACCTTGTTGGCTCATTGCTGACACCAGAAGAAAGTTATTAATGACCTTTAACTGACTTTTGCAACACAGAATATCAAAATACCCTCAAGGAGTGTATGTTTTTGTATGAGAGAGGAATGACAAGATGGAAGGCTACCCATCATTGCAATCACAATATTATATGTATTTCCAGGCAAGGTGGCTTCAAAGACTTTGGCTCACTTTGATTTGGTGATGACTTTTTGGGCAGGAGTTTTGCCAGGTCTCAAACTCAATCCAACCAAAACTTAGGAATGGCAGTGACATGGGCATGAACAATGCCTTCAGATAGGGGACTGAGTGTGACATTTCAAAGGGGACACTGTTCTTCGAAGTCCTTATAAGAGCAGTTGTCTTCAGCTCATGTGGCACACATAACGTCCACACCATGGCTGCTACCAAGTGGCTCCTTCTCCTTTTCTCAGTGGCCCTGATGAGTCTAAGCTCAGCTCAGTTCACAGATGAGGGTTAAGTGGGCGACAAAGAAAATCTATCATCATGTTAACAGATTATTGGTGGTGTGTCAGGATATAATTCATGTGAGGTCATTTGTTGTTGGCTTTCCTCAGAAATTTAGGTACTTTTGTCTTCCTAGAGTTAGATAAATAGCAGGTGGTATTCTTATATTCCATGTTCTGATGACTCTTCAAATCTCTTTTCTTCCCTGGATTTGAAATCAAACCCAAACTACTCTTTAAACTTTATTCTTTTCTTCAGTCATATATGCTTCTTTTTGTTCTTCACATACATCATTTCACCTTTCCATATTTTTATCCCCCTCTTCCACCTGCAATACATTCACTACTCATCTCTACCTCTTAGAATTCCTAGCTTTTATTAAATTCCATTTATGTCATCTCCTATAGGAAATCTATCTTAATTTTCAGTCCTATTTCTTGTTCATATGATCCCTTCACCTAAGAATTTTTTTTTCTTTTTACCTATTTGGCATTTTTTTTTGATATGCATGTTTTTTTTTCAAAAATAAAATGTAAAGTACTCAATATCAAGGACTCTTTCCTTCCTTTTTACACAACCAGCACCAAGCAAAGTGACTGGCACATAATAATCATTTAGTGATTTCTTAATGAATAAAACTATATTATCTGGAACAAAATATTGATAAAAAGAGTAAAAAGTTTCAATTTCTAATGAAACATTTTCATTTCTTGGACAAAAAAAATGTCATTACATTGGAAAAAAGAAAAGATTGAATTTTTCATTTTCCATTCAGATTTTGACACTCATGTAGAGTATTTGACCCTCATATAGACATAATTTAAAAGCTTCACATTACTGCATGGATTTAGTCCTTTTTACCAATGTGTTTATCCATTTATTCCAAGGTACAGATCATCTCTCTAAGATGAAACTGTTCAGGTAGAGACTAAACTATCCCCTTAATATCTATGATTTCCTCCTCAGTTATCAGGTCATTTTTTCTGGGTTAAAGAGGAAGCTCTGTCTTCATAATGCCCCAAATCAATCAAATAACAGGCATTTAATGTTGCAGAAACAAAACACAATCAGTGAAACATATTTAAAGTGAAGTAGTTTCTCCCATCATGGAGCTGACCTTCTTGCCAGAAATGATCATACTAACAGGTTTTTCGTGTTGGTCAGGGTATAATTCATGTGACATCATTTCAAAAAAGAAAGATTTATTTTTTTTTAAATTTAAAAGTGATATTTATACTCAGAATTCTTCTAAACATTTCCTCAGAAGTCAATGTTCATCATCCTGCCCAATAAAATTAGTGTGTTGTAATGAAATAATATTAATTTTTCATCATTAAGTATTGCATTATTTAGAGTTAGCCTGTGTTGAAACATTACAATGTTCACTACATGGGATCTCAGTGACATTAGTGTTGTACCTGTCTCACATATGACTTAATCAAGGGATGAAACTTACAGTTCAGTGGAGAATAAATCTGAAAATCTTTCTACCAAAGCAGATCTATTTGCATCTGCTCAACAAGTTAGTGTCTTAGAGAGTTTCTTGGAGTATTGAGGTAGTAATTTACTTATTTTCATCTGGCCAGGTGTCAGTGGTAGAATTTGAACAGAGAAGTTTTTTACTATGAGGTGGCTTTTGATCTGCTGTGCCATTCTGCCTCTCAGTAAGATTATCATCACCAGTTTCCTCATGAAGAAACCCAGGGCCAGAGAGCTTAAATAACTTCCCCACCACACATAGCTGGTTCATAGTTAGAAAGTTATGATATGAGACATTATCACTTGATTCTCGGTCTAGTGGTCTAAGGCAACATTTTCATTAAATTTCTGTGTTTCCCACTATAACTTTGGTATCTCAAAATGCTGGTACATGGTTAAGTGCTTAATAAAGCTTGTACACTTGACAATCTTCCTTGAATTCCCTCATATTTCTCATTAGAAAATGAGAATTTAGAATTCAGGCTACCAACCATTTAAATCCAATCCTTTCTTCTCTTTTCTTTATTCCCTCCTTTTGACACTTTTTTTCTTCCCTACCATACCCCATAAGACCCCCAATTGCTCTAGAACACCATTTAATCACTCCGAGTTCTCAAAATTTCATGGAAAAATACCTTCTTTAAACCTTAGGTCAAGGGGCTCCACTGAGGTGTTTTACTCTGTAAGTTAGTCAAAGGACTTAGAAAATTTTAGGTACTCAATAAATATTGATTGATAGACACAGTTCAAAACCAAGGCAAAAAAAATTAGAAGTAAATACTTTCACATTCTACTGAAACATGTATTTACTTTCCTTCATTTAAACTAAGGAGAAGGGTGGAACTTTATAAGAAATATGCAGGAAGTATGAATACATATAGAACATGTGGGCATACCCACATGAGGGGATTCATGCATAAGTAACATGAGTGACCATGACATACATAGAGGGATAACTCATGCTTTTGATATAGCAAGCTGCCAATGCCTTCTACTGCTGTCATTATATGAGTCTTTGGTAGGCTTGATCCCTGCCAATCATGTAGGTAATCATCCATTGCATAACCTCATCCAGGCTTACATTGATCTTGGGTCATGCCTGCATCTCTTAGCTACATATTAGACATCTAGTAGGGGAGCCTGGGTCACCCTCATTCAACACTACTGTAATATATCAAGGACTTCATCCTTTGGACAGTGAGCCTATGACCCAACCATTCTGTCTGCATCCACACATATCACACCTTTTCCTTCATCTGATTTTTCTATGCCTATGCTATCTCCTCCCAGATGAACAAAATTCGGAAGATCCATTAGATGTACCAACACCATATGACTTACATCTCGATGATCAGAACTCTAGTGAACAACAAGGTGGAAACCAAAAACCTGGGCCTCCAGGTGGCTAGCAGGGAGGCTGTCCAGGTGGCCAACAAGGAGGTCAACCAGGTGTCCAGCAAGGGGCCATCCAGGTGGCCAACAAGCAGGTTAACCAGGTGGTCAGCAAGGATACTGTCCAGGTGGCCAACAAGGAGGTCAACCAGGTGGTCAACAAAGAGGCCGTTCAGGCGGCCAGCAAGGAGGGTCAGCCAGGTGTCCAGCAGGGAGGTCATCCAGGTGGCAAGCAGGGAGGCCATCCAGGTTTACCAGTAAGGAGGTCAGCCATTCTTCCCACCCACAAGGTATTTCATTGTTATTCTATGTGAATCAATATCCATGTTTAAATTTGTACTAGCTGTCAACTAATATCACATCAGTCCAAATATTTTTCAGAGATCTTTCCCCTTTTCTATTAGTTTGATTCTTCATCTCTCTTCTTTTCTCCCATCTATTTACTCACCTTTCCTTATCTCTGCACCATTTTCTTTCATAGAGACAAAGAAAGAGAAATAGACAGGAAGAGAAAGTGAGAGGCAGACAGATTCAGAGACAGTGATATAGAGAGTGGGAAGGAGATTGGGGGGGGGCAGGGGAGAGAGAGACACACATACACAGATCAAAACTTCATGTATTCTTTTCTCCCTTTCCTTCATGCTACTTATCAGCTTCCCTACCCAGGATCTCTCTTCAAATTTTGTTTTGTTTTTGCTATGTCAGTAATGAATGATTTTGTCATTGTCATTGCCATTAGCCAAGGACCTAATCCAGAAGAGTTCATCTCCTCTGAGCTCCTTCCTTACTTCTTCCAGTGCAGAAAAAGGAAGATAGGAATTCAGGAGACACCCTTGAAATCCTCGTGTGGTCCCAGATATTGGGACAGTATATACCCCTTGATCTTCTTCCCTTTCTTTACCACACCAATTAATACCATACCAATAAATACACTAGTAATTAATCATTGACTCTTGCTTCTCTTTCTGGTGTTTGTTTCACTCAACTTTGAGCATACTAAGTTCTGGATATAGGACAGAAGCATTTTCCCCAGCTAATTAATTCTTGCCTAATTCCAGATTATTCTGTGTTTTGTGATCCTGACTTGGACTTAGTGGCTTAATCCTGAGTCTCCAAAATTCACCTTGCTCAAGGTTGGAGGTGGGACATGCATATAACAATTATTTTTGAATTTTTGTAAAATTCATATTACTTGGAGGATATAAAGCAATAGAATGTTCAGAGCTCCTCAAACTCCTGTATAATCTTTAATTATTTCTGTGGATTAAGAATTCATTTTTTTTTCTCTTTTCCTATTTTAGTGAACAGAACTAAAAAACTAAGCAAATCAGATGATCCCCCAAAGCACTCTCAGTCAGTCAACAAGTATTTAGGAAGTGCCTTCTTTTTTTCAGACACTGTGGTAAACTCACATATATAGAAATTCAATAAACAAAGAAAGAAACAGAAACAAAGACAAAAGTCAGCAATCCCTGCTCTCAAGTAGCTGATAGTCTAGTGGTAGAGATATTATTTGAACAACTACATATGTCAAAAGAATTTGAAATGTAGTACAAGGTGAACTGATCTCTAACCTGGGAATAGCCAGAGCTGAACAGAGCAGGCAAGAGGCAGGTGTGTCAATAATCAAGCAGTGGTATAATTAGTTTTATAGTGAGGAAGACAACTTTGCATATAGAAGTGTCCCTCAGGAGAAGGCCTTCTCTTGCTGGACACATGCATGGTGTATATAGCTTTAAAAAACTGCAAGGGTTGGATCCCAACAGAAACATTCTTAGGTCTTGAAACAATACTCATGGTAGGTCCTTGCCTGCAGGCCTTTTGGGTACAATGCAGGTGCTCTTGAGAACTGTGGGAACTGTTTTCAAGTTGATTACCAAAACTTATGTTGTCATTGACTCTTGTAATCATTCTATGGTGTACAGAATCAGAGTCAGCATGATGAGAACTGGAGTACAGTAGCCTCTGGTTCAGTTCACTTGGCAGTTATAAGCTCAGGAATTTGTGAATTTTTAACATGCAAGGAGTTCTTGTTTTATCACTCTTTCATAATGTGCTGGCTGTAGCTATGGCTTCCAAGCCAGAATATCCTGGAAATATGGGAGTTCCAACCAATATCAATAATACATTTATTACAACATATGATATTAATTAATATGAGAATCATAAATCCTGACATTCCCTTTTTCTGGTCAAAGACTGGGACAGCACTGCAGACCAAAGGGGCACATCTTCCTGAAATATGATTTTGATTTTGTGTAAGGCAGGAGTAAATAGCTGAGATATAAGATGAATGCTAAGATAGCAAGACAAATAAAGAGGAGAAATATCAAAGCAGAGAGGACAGAGGGGGAGTGCTGCCAAAGTTTCCATGCTATCAGGAGAATAAGTCAAAGGAAGGTGAGAGGGTGACATGCTTCGGAATGTTTTGGCCCCATAAATGTTCTGCTTACCTCTTTAGAGCACTAAGGTCCTCCTCTGTAAAGAAAGACCGGTAGACCTAGAATCATCTTTCTGCCCAATGTTAGAGTATGCCTCTCATTGCTTGGCAGTTAGGGTGCTGAGTAGTACCATGGGAGCAAGTGAGTCAATCTGCATTGGAAGGTTGGTGATGAGCTATCTAGTAATCTCTAAACCAGTGGTTAACTTTGTTGAAAGGCTCCTGAAAGTGGGGTTCAGCATGCCAACATGACTGTGGTACCAGTTAGGGACCAGATTTTGGCTAACAGATGCTCAATGGCATGAAAGCAAGTCTCCAGTGACAGTGGAAGGACTACCTTAACTGGACAGTGGTTCTGTGGAAAAAAAGGATAATTTGGGCATGGTGTAGAGAAGGGTGGGGAGACCTTCCCTGAGGGGAGAAAGGCTTTGATATAGGGTAAAGCAGGATAAGAAGAACAGTCCTAAGCAAGGATGCAATTCAACTACATAGTTGTGGGTAGTAGAGGATGAATTCCAGGCACTGTGAATGAAACGCAAGGAGTAGCACGTCTCCAGTCATGGGAACAAGAGACAATTCTGGGATTCCCATACTATGCCAGAATTCGAATAGATGCCTTTACAGATGCTTTTATTTGGGACAAAGATCAGGGGCCTGATCCCTCATTTGCAAGGGCAGGCTTCCTCCCTCCACTTAGAACAGGGGCATTTGTAGTGTTATAAGGTACCCTAGTCCTTTTCCAGGAAATCGTTGTCCAGAAAAGCTGGCCAGAGGAATCTAGTAAGGCAATTAGGGAAGCAATCCAGAAAGATTTCAGAGAATTGCATTACATGGGATTTAATGATTCAAGGTAGTGGCCTGGGTTGCTGCTTGTACGAGGATACAGTGTATCTTGAGTTTCTAGAGAGAGTCTTGATCAAGTGTAATGAACCCAATGGGCAGGATCTAATATGCGAGGGTCCCTCAATTCTGTGGTTAAATTACCTATTTATTCATTAGGGTGCTCCTTTTCTCCACAGGCAGATGTACTTTCTGCTATTTTAATACTTGCAACTGGTTGTATTGGGAGAATAGGAGTAGAGGTGAAGGTAGGGGATGCAGACTGCTCCCTTTATAAAAGCTGCTGCTATGTGGAACAGACTACAGCTGACTGACTTCTCAGCCTGATGTGCAGCAAGAGTTTTTGGAACATGCTGTCTTGGTCAGTAAAATTCAACCCTCCCATTGGGCTCATGATCTAGCCTTCTAACAGGGAGGCAACAGTTAAATCTTAAAGTGTCTAGGACCCTGAATAACATGCCTAACAATCAGTTAAATTGAGTGTTTTAGAGAAGTCTTGCTTTGGACTTTGGAGTGGGTTGTTCAAGGGGTAGGGGTGGGGAGCAAGTCCCATATTTCTTATAAAATTCAATAGTACATGTTTGCTTTTAAAATGGGCTCACAGAAATTGTTGCTAATTCCTCAACATTCTCACAGCATATCAGTCTTATTTTAAAGGTGAACCCTCAAAATCAGTGTCACTATCTAACAAGTGCAATCAAGCCACAACCTAATGAAGGTACCATTTGGGCTTCAGGGTAGTATCAGTGCAACATGAGGTAAACAGTTAGGTCCTGAAAGCACTGAGACATGAGGTTCAAGATAGTGCCCCTTCCACTCTGGGAGCAGAGCTCAAATTAAAAAGAAAAGAAAAAGAACAAAAAAGATGATCAAAAAGAAAAAGAGAAAAAGAATCTGAGCTTAGAAATTTATTATGGTGATGGGGAGGGTAAGACACAAACTCAGAAGAAGACAATAAGGCCCACCTATGGGCAAAATACCAAAGAAAACTTGAAAATGACCTCAAGCCCAAAAAAGAACTCATGGATGTAATGGGAATGTAAATTTTTAAGATCTTCCCTGCCCCTAGGCTAAAGTGCACCTGGAGCCTGGGGTGGGAGGCTTGTTTTTCAGTAGATACTTCTTGATTGTCCAGTGAGTCAATGAGGTTGTTTCATTCTCTGAGCCAAGAGAAGGCTATATAAGCCCTAATGTGTGGCTTTGTTTTGGGGCTCACTTTAAGAAGTGTTCTGTGATTTGATCAGATGAGATTCTGGGAAGCCATTGTTGAGAGCCCCCCCTCGGCTTTGAAAAGCCCAGATGTTGATTTGGTATGGATGTAATGGTTGGACAGTTTGGAAATCTGTCTACTTGATCTGTTTCTCTGTCTTGATAATTCTGTCTGTATATTCTGAAATTCGGGGTGCTGACCTTTTTCCCCTGAACTAGGTGAACAATACATGTTTGACTGATTAAAGTAAGCTTGTTAACCCCATTTGAGTTGCTTTCCTTTATCAAAGTAGATCTAAGAACCTGTGTTGGCAGACACCCTGGGGACACTGGGGTGCTTGATGCTACAATGGAAGAGCTCAGAAAGGAGTACTTTCATTCAGAAAGTGAGGTAGAAGAAAAATAAAAAAAAATAAGAGCGATGCAAAAGAAATATGAAAAAAGTCAACAGCTTAGAAAAAGAAAACAATTGCTTAAAAAGCAGAAGTGGTCAAATGTAAAAGGAAGTATAAAAGGTAATTGGTGGTGTCAAGATGGTGGAGTAGAAACAGGACTTCCGCTGGGGTTACCTCATACAATTCATGTAAAAAAAATGATTCTAAGCAAACCTTGGAGCTACAGAACAACAAAATGACAGAGAGAAGTTAACTACCTGCTGAAGACAGCACAGCAAGCTGGCAGGAATGGGCCAGCACAGCCCTCTGGGAGCTGCACCAAGCCCCACATGATCCCGAGGTTTTAACCTAAGGGCAGCCAAAACCAGCCAGTGCTGGAGGGAGTTCAGATCACCAGCAGCTGTGGCAGTTTACAGAATTATCAACACATAGATGCTAAGGACAAAGTGAGAGGTCAGTGCAGTGTGGACTTCGGAATCTGGGAGTTCAGGAGTGGGGTCCATCCTTTGCCCCTTGAGGGAGAGGTAACTGAGGCACGATGTCCACGCAGCCATCACCACTAGGTTGCTTCAGCTACTGGCCTACAGATTGAAGAGGCACCAAGCAACCACTCTGAGGGGTAATTGCTTTTGTTTTAAACAGCTTGGACCTGGATAACTGCCTAGGGTGGAGGTCCTGGAGTGTGTGACCAATTTGCCAGAGCATGTGAAAGCTTCAGAGAAGGCACCCAACTAATAGCTCCACGAGTAGCGAAAACTCCAATGATTTGGGACAAAACACCCCTCTTTCAGAATTTTTATTTTATTAATAATATTATAATATTTGTTATATTTTAATTAAAATTTTCAATTAAAAAAAGTAGCAGAGTTCTACTGTGGCAAAAAGCTCAAAAATCAAGTAATTTAGTGGCAACATGAGCAAGCAAAGGAAGCAAAGCAAGTAGAGTAATACAAATTTACACTCCTATTTTGGGGACAAAAGGGATCAAACATGGAACAGGAAAAAGATAGCAAAATCAGAATTCCTGCATCAAAAGATTTCAAGAAAAATATGAGCTGCTTACAGGTCATAGAGGAGCTAAAAAAGGATTTTGAAAAGCAAATAAGAAAAGTAGAATTGGGCAGAGAATTGAGAAGAGAATTAGTAAGGGAAATGAGAATGATGAAAGAATTTTATGAAATGAGAGTCAACAACCTGACTGGAGAAAATAACACCATAAAAAATAGTAACAGAAAAATAGATCCAGGAAAGATAATTTAAAAATTGTTGTACTACTTGAAAGCCATGATAAAAAAAAAGAACCTAGAAATCGTCCTTAAAGAAATTCTCAAGGAAAATTGCTATGATGTTTTAGAACCAGAGGGCAAAATGAGGTGGAAAGAATCCACTGATCACCTCTTGAAAAAGGTCCCCAAAAGAAAACTCCTAGGAATATTATAGCCAGGTTCCGAATTTCCCAGATCAAGGAGAAAATATTTCAAACAGCCAAGAAGAAACAATTTCAATACTGTGGAAACACTATCAGAATAACTCAGGATCTGGCAGCTTCCACAATGAGGAGTTGAAGGGCTTAGAATTTGTTATTCTGGAGGTCAAAGGAGCTGGAATTAAAACCAAGAAACACCTACCCAGCAAAACTAAGTATTATGTTTCAGGGGAAAATATTGTCATTCAATGAAATAGAGGACTTTCAAGCATTCTTGATGAAAAAACCAGAGTTGAATAGAAAATTTGGCATTCAGGTACAAGAAGCAAGAGAAGCATGATAAGGTAAACAGGGAAAGAAATAATAAGGAACTTATCAAAGTTGAACTATTTACATTTCTACATGGAAAAACATTAATTGTGACTTTTAAAACTTTTCTCAGGATGAGGATAGTTGAAAAGAATATAAATGTATGTATACATATATATTTAAACATATATTTATATGTCTATATAGGAGGACACATGCATATTAATACATATGTGAGTGTGTGTATATATGTGTACAGTTATAAATAGACAGAGTGCACAGAACCAATTTTATAGGAATGGATGATACTTAAAAGGTGAAATTAAGAGGTGAGAGAGGAATATAATGAGAAGAAATAAGGAGAGACAAAATGGGGTAAACTATCTCAAATAGAAGAGGCAAGGGAAAATGGTTACAATGTAGGGGAAGTATAGGAAGGCAAAAGGGAATGGGTCAACCTTACTCCCATTGAATTTGGATTGAGGAGGGAATGAAATACACACTAAATAGGGTATCTCACCGTACAGGAGAGTAGGGGGGAAGGGGATGAGAGGTGTGTAAGGGGAATGCAAATTTGGAAGATCTTCCCTGCCCCTAGGCTAAAGTGCACCTGAAGCCTGGGGTGGGAGGCTTGTTTTTCAGTAGATACTTTTTGATTGGCCAGTGGGTCCAAAAGGTTGTTACATTCTCTGAGCCAGGAGAAGGCTATATAAGCCCTGATGTGTAGCTTTGTTTTGGGGGCTCATTTTGAGAAGTGTTCTTTGATTTGATCTGTATTCTGGGAAGCCGTTGTCCAGCCCCCCCCTCCCCCGGCTTTGAAAAACCCAGATGTGGAAACACAGATGTTGACTGGGTATGGATGTAATGGTTGGACAGTTTGGAAATCTGTCTACTTGATCTGTTTCTGTCTTGATAATTCTGCCTGTATACTTTGAAGTTCGGGGTGCTGACCTTTTCTCCTGAACAAGGTAAACGATATATGTCTGACTGATTAAAGTAAGCTTGTTAACCCAATTTGAGTTGCTTTCCTTTAACAAAGCAGATCCAAGAACCTGTATGGGCGGCAAACCCTGAGGACGCTTGGGGCGCTTGCTGCTACAAGGGGACATAATGGGGGGAAGGAAGTTGGAAGCACCCATTTTTGAAAAAGGAAAGGATCAAATTAGAGAATAGAACAAGTGGGTGGTCGGATAGGATGGAGGGAAATATAGTCAGTGTTTCACAATATATTAATTATGGAAATGTTTTGCTTAGTTACACGTGAACAACCTATATTGAATTGCTTATCTTCCCAGTAAGGGTGGGCGATAAGGGACAAGGGAAGAATCTGGATTGAAAGTTTTAAAATCAAATGTTTAAATATATATGTATATGTATTTAAACATTTGATTTTATATACATACATACACATACATACACACACACACACACACACACATATATATATATACATATGCTATTATTTTACATGCAACTGGGAAAAAAGATATACAGGCACTGGGGCATAGAGATCCACCAGCCTATTGGAAAGTCAGAGGGAGGATGGGGGAAGATACGGGAGACAGCAGATTGGGGGAGGGGATATTCATTGGGATTGCTATTTGGGTTGGTGGGTAGGGGAAAAACAGTGAGAACATTTAAAACTCAAAATCTTGTGGAAATGAATGATGGAAACTAAAAAAATATTAAAAAGAGAGAAAAAGTTAATTGAAAAAAAAAACAATTCCTTAAGTTAGAATTGACAAGTGTAACCTTATGACTCTTTGAGATATCAAGGATCAAGAAACAAATTCAAAAGAATGAAAAAGAGATGAAAATGTAAAATACCTCATTGGAAAAATAACTGTGGTAAAAAATTGAGCCAGATGGCAGAGCCAAGATAGCAGAGTGGAAACAGGTCTTCTGGGCGGCTCTGGCTTCTACCTCCTCCAATACATGTAAAAAATGACTCTAAAAAAACTTTAGGGCTATAGAACCCACAATGTGACAGAGAGAAATGAATCTCCCTCTGTAGAAGGCTGGCAGGCAGGAAGGGTCTATTGCAAGACAATGGGAGCCAAGCACTGTCCAAAGAAAGCCATGGTTTTACCCCCAGGGTGGCCGCAAAAAGCAATGGCTGGATCAAACTTCATGAGACTGAGTCACCAGTAGCTGTAGCACTTACCAGATATCTAAATCCACAAATGACAGGGGCAGAGCCAAGATGGTGGAGTAGAAACACGACCTTCCCGCTGCTCCAGCTTCCACCTCCCCAATCCATGTAAAAAGGGGACTCTAAAAAAATTTTGGAGCTGCAGAACCCACAAAATGACACAGAGAAGCTAACCTCCCTCTGAGGACAGCCAGGTAGGCTGGCAGGAATCAGCCAGCACAGCGCTCTGGGAGCCGAGCCCAGCACCACACCAAGGCTTTAGCCCCAGGGCGGGCTTGATCAGCCACCAGCCAGAGGGACTCCAGATCAGCCGCAGCTGTGGCCATTTCCAGATTTATCAATATATAGATGCTAAGGACAAGGTGAGAGGCCAGTGAAGTCTGGAATTTGGGACCCAGTAAGTGGGAGTGCATGGCTTTTATCCCCAGGGAGAGAAGCCACTGAGAGGCACAGCCAGCCAGCGCCACTTGGTGGCTTCAGCTCCTGCCCTGCAGAGTGTAGGGGGACCAAGAACCAGTCTGAGGGGTAATCGCTCTTGCTTTAACCTGCTTGGATCTGGATTGCAGTCTAGGGTGCAGGTCCTGGGGTGTGTGTCCAGCTTTCCAGAGCATGTGGAGACCTCAGAGAGGGCACTCATCTAATACCTCCGGCAGCTGGGAAAACCCCAGCATTTGCGAGGAAAACTCCCCTGTCTGGTGGCAGAGCCCTACTGTGGCAAAAAGCCCAAAAGTCAAATAATTGAGTGGCGAAAGGAGCAGGCAAAGGAAACAAAGCAGACAGAAGATTCCAACATTACACTCCTATTTTGGGGATAAAAAGGAGCAAGGCATGGAACAGGAGGAAAACAGTGAAGTCAGAACTCCTGCACCAAAAGCTTCAAAGGAAAATATAAGCTAGTTACAGACCATAGAGGACCTTAAGAAGCAGATAAGAGAAGTGTAGGAAAAATTGGGAAGAGAAATGAGAACAATGCAAGAAAATTATGAAATGAGAGTCAACAGCCTAACTGAAGAAAATAATACCTTAAAAAACAGCCTGACTCAAAAGGCAAAGGAGGCTAAAAAGCAATGAGGAGAAGAATGCCTTAAAAAGTCGAATTTGCCAGATGGAAAAAGAATCCCCAAAGCTCACTGAGGAGAATCATTGCTTCAGAATTACATTGGAGCAAATGGAAGCTAATGACTTTATGAGAAATCAAGATGCTCTTAAACAGATCAAAACAAATGAAAGAATAGAAGGCAATGTGAAATATCTCATGGGAAAAACCACTGACCTGGAAAATTGACCCAGGAGAGATAATTTAAAAATTATTGGACTACCTGAAAGCCATGACCAAAGTAAGAATCTAGAAAGCATCCTCCAGGAAGTTCTCAAAGAAAACTGCCCTTATGTTTTAGAACGAGAGGGAAAAATAGAGGTTGAAAGAATCCACCGATCACCTCCTGAAAAAGATCCCCAAAAGAAAACTCCTAGGAATATTATAGCCAGGTTCTGGAATTCCCAGATTAAGGAGAGAATATTACAAGCAGCCAGGAAGAAACAATTTGAATATTGGGGAAACACAATGAGGATAACCCAGGATCTGGCAGCTTCTACACTGAGGGATCAAAGGGCTTGGAATGTGATATTCCAGAGGTCAAGGGAGCTGGGATTAAAACCAAGAGTCACCTACCCAGCAAAACAGAGTATCATGTTTCAGGGGAAAATATGGTCATTCAGTAGAATACATGACTTTCAAGCATTCTTGCTGAAAAAACCATAGTTGAATAGAAAATTTGACATTCAGATACAAGAAGCAAGAGAAGCATGAGAAGGTAAACAGGGAAAAGAAATCATAAGGAACTTATCAAAGTTGAACTATTAACATTCCTAAATGGAAAAACAATAATTGTAACTTATGAAACTTTTCTCAGTAGTTGAAGGGATTAGAAATATATATATGAGGGTATGAGGGCATATGAATACATATGTGAATGTGCGTATATACGTTTACAGGTATACATAGATAGAGGGCACAGGACCAATTTAACAGGAAGAGATGATACTTAAAAGGTGAAATTAAGAGGTGAGAGGAATATAATGAGAGGAGATGGGGAGAGACAGATTGGGGCAAACTATCTCATACAGAAGAGGCAAGGGAAAATGGTTACAATGGAGGGGAAGAATAGGAAGTCAAAAGGGAATGGGTCAACCTTATTCCTATTGAATCTGGCTTGAGGAGGGAGGGAAATACACACTAAATAGGGGATCTCACCCTCTAGGAAAGTAGGGGGGGGAGGGGATGAGATGGGGGATGATGGAAGGGAGGGCAGGCTGGGGGGGAGGGAAGTTGGAAGCACCCACTTTTGAAAAGGGACAGGATCAAAGTAGAGAATAGAACAATTGGGAGTTGGGATAGGAGGGAGGGAAATATAGTCAGTCTTTTACAATATATCTACTATGTTATGGTTTTGCCGTAGCCGCACATGTACAACCTGTACTGAACTGCTTGTCTCCCCAGTGGGGGTGGGTGGCTGGGGGGAAGGGAATGAATCTGGAATTGAAAGTTTTAAAGTCAAATATTCAAATATGTGTGTGTGTGTGTGTGTGTGTGTGTGTGTAAAAAAAAATCCACAAATGACAAAGATAAAGTAAAAGGTGAGTATGGAACTTTGTTGCTATAGGGGCAGAGCAATCTGGCTGCTGCCTCCTGAGCAAGAAGCAGTGGAGGCGTGGTGGCTGCAGCTGCTTCCAGAGCTCCTGGGTGCACATTGTAGGGGGACCAAGAGACCATTCATAGAGTAATTGCTTCTGATTTGACCTGCTTGGATCTGGATTGCAGTCTTTGGTGGACCTGGGGTGTGGGACCAGTGAACCAAAGCATGTGGGGTCTCTAGAGAGAGCACTCATCAAATAGCTCCAGCAGCTGCAAAAACTCTGACAAATTGGGACATAGTTCTCTCCAGTATAAAACAGAATTCTACCATGGCAAAGTGCTCAAAAGTCAAGTAATTGGTTGCCAATATGAACAACCACAGGATGTACAAACAGACAATAGAATCATTTTGGAGGGACAAAAAGCATCAAGGAATGGAGTGACAGGAAAATAGCAAAGTCCTGCATCAAAAGCCTCCAAGAAAAATATGAAGTTTTTACAATCCATATAGGAGCTCAAGAACTATTTTGAAAATCAAATAAGAGAAATGGAAGAAAAATTGGGAAGAGAATTGAGAATGATGCAAGAAAATCATGAAAAGAGTGTCACCAGCCTGCTAATTGAGACCCAAAAATACACTGAAGAAAATAACACCTTAAAAAGTAGACTAACTAAAATGGCAAAGAAAGGCCCAAAAAGCCAATAAGGAGAACAATGCCTTAAAAAAGCTGAATTTGCCAGATGGAAAAGGAATTTCAATGACTCACTGAAGAGAATAACTCCTTCAAAATTAGATTGGAGCAACTGGAAGCTAATGACTTTATGAGAAATCAAGATACTATAAAAACAGATCCAAACAAATGAAAAAATAGAAGGCAATGTGAAATATCTCATTGGAAAAACCATTGACCTGGAAAACAGATCCAGGAGCGATCATTTAAAAATTATTAGTCTACCTGAAAGCCATGATCAAAAAAGGAACCTAGACACTATCTCTCAAGAAATTATCAAGAAAAATTGCCCTAATATTCTAGATCCAGAGAGCAAAATAGAAATTGAAAGCAATCAGTGATCACCTCTTGCAGAAGATCCCCAAAAGAAAACTGCTAGGAATACTATAGCCACATTCCAGAGTTTCCATGTCAAGGAGAAAATACTGAAAATAGTCAGGAAGAAACAATTTTAGTATTGTGGAAACACAATCAGGATAACACAAGACCTATCAGCTTCTATATTAAGGGATCAAAGGGCTTGGAATATGATATTCTGGAGGTCAAAAGAGCTAGGTTTAAATTCAAACCTGAGCATAATACATCAGGGGAAATTTTAGACATTTAATGAAATAAAGGACTTTCAAGTGTTCTTGATGAAAAGACCATAGCTGAACAGAAAATTTGACTTTCAAATACAAGAATTAATAGAAGCATTAAAAGGTAAACAGGAATGAGAGATCATAACGAATTTATCAAAGTTGAACTGTTCACATTCTTACATGGAAAGACAGTATTTATAACTCATGAGATTTTTCTGTGTATGAGGATTGTTGAAGGGAATATATATGTTTATATGTATACACACATATGTATGTATAGGTGGATGTATGTGTCCACATGTACATACCATGGAGAAGCCTCATGTGTGTGAGTGTATATGTGTGTATATGTATACATATACAGAGGGTACGGAACGAGTTGCATATGAAGTTGCATATATCTAAAAAAATAAAAAGAAGTGAGAGAAGAGTATATTAGAAGAAAGAGAGGTGGAGAGATAGAATAAGGTCGATTATCTCTCATAACAGAGAAAGGAGAAGGCTGTTAAAATGTAGGGGGAAAGCAGGAAAGTGAAAGGCAATGAATCAACCTTACTTTTATTGAATTTGGCTTAAGGAGGGAATAACATACACACTCCATTGGGTATCTTATCCTATAGGAAAGTAGGGGTGAGGGGATAAGATGGGGGCTCATAGAAGAAGAGGCAGATGGGGTAGAGGGTAGTTGGAAGTAAACACTTTTAAAAAATGAACAGGGTCAAAGGAGAAAATAAAATAAATGGTAGTTGGGATAGGATGGAGGGAAACAGTTTTTCACAACATGACTACTATGGGAATGTTTTACGTAATTACACATGTATAACCTATATTGAATTTCTTGTCTTCCCAATGGGGGTGGGTGAAGAGAGAAGAAGGGAGAGAATCTGGAACTCAACGTTTTAAAAACAAATGTTAAAAAATTGTTTTAACATGCAACCAGGAAATAAGACATACAGGCAATGGGGCATAGAAATCCATCTTGCCCTACAAGAAAGTAGGGGAGGGGGGGGCTATAAGAGAGGGCAGATTGGGAGAAGGAGTATTTAGTTTGCTTGACATCTTGGGGTGGGAAGTAGAGGAGAGATGGGGAGAAAATTTATAACACAAAATCTTGTGGAAATGAATGTTGAAAACTAAAAATAAATAAATAAATTCAAAATGGAAAAAACAAACAAACACATAGAACCTGGATCACCACAAAATCATTCTTGGGTTTTGAAAGAGTTTTCATTATAAGCCCATGCATGCATTACAGTACAGTGACAGTACAGGTGCTCTTGAGCCCTATGGGAACAGTTCTTAAGTTGATTGTCTTAAGTCTTCATGGTGGTTTACCCTTGTGATTATTCAGTTGGGTACAGAACCTGACTTAGCATGGGGGAAACAGCAATGCAGTGGACTCTCAGTTCACTTGGTAGTTATTAGCTCAGGAATTTGTGAATTGTTATCATTTCAGGAGTTCTTCATTTACCACTTTCTTTTGCAGTATGTCAAATGTAGCTGTGATTCCCAAGTCAGAATCTCTTGGGAAATATGGGAGCTCTAACCAATTAGGTGGTATAGTCATTACACATATCATATCAATTAATGTGCAAATTGTAAATCTCCTGACATTCCCTCCTCAGTCAAAGGCTGTGATGGCCCTTCAGACCAAGGAGTACATCCATCTGAAACATGATTTTGATTTTATGTAAGAAAGGAATAAATTGGTAACATATATGTTAAATGTCAAGATAGATGGCAATGCACATAAAGAGAAGAAACGTCAGGCAAGAGAGGGCAGAGGAAAGAATGCTGCCATTTCCAGGCACAACCAGGAGAATAATTCAAATAATAGAAAGATAGAGACCTTGGCCCCTATTCAATAAATCTTCCAATTATGTATTTAGAATACTAAAGTCCTCCTTTATGAGGTAGAACTTGTTCACCTAGAAACAACATTAATTCCCAACAATGACACAGGTCCCACCTTGCTTGGCAGTTAAGATGTCCAGTACCTGGTGATTTTGCAGTAAGATGAGGATAAGTGAATCAAGTTGTGTTTGGGGGCTGGTAACAGCCCTTCCATTACTCTCCAGGCCCATGACTAACCTTGCAGAGAGGTTGCCTAAAGACAGGTCCAGTGTGCCAAAAGTGGTTGTGGTACCAGTCAGGGACCCAATTGTTGACAACACAGCCTCAGTGGCAGGAAAGTGAGCCTCCACTGTCAGTGGAGAGCTGACCTTAACTGGAGAGGAACTTCAGCAGTGTGGTTGTCTGTAAATAGGGATAATATGGGCATGGTGTGCACAAAGGTGCAGAGACCTTTCCAGAGGGGAGGAGACTTTGGCATAGAGTAGAGGCACACAAAAAGAATAGTCCTATGGAAGGGGATAATTCAACTGCAAATGTGTGGATATTAGAGGATGAATTCAGGCAAAGTGAGAGAAAATCCAGGAATCGAGTGTCCACAGGCAGGGGAACAAGAGGCATTCCCAGGCTAACCGAGAAATTGAATTGTTTCCTTTACAGTTGCCTTTATTTCTGGCAAAGGTCTGATCCCTGATTTGTTAGGGCAGGTTCCCTCATTCCACTTGCTACAGGCATTTCTAATATTATAAGATGCACCAGTCCCATTCAGGGAAATCTGTGGTCATAGCATCTGGCCAGAAGAATCAGTGAGGCATTTAGGGAAGCAACCCTTGAGAAGTTCAGGATGAAGGTAGAATTACATTGTATGGGATTTAATGATACAAGGTGGGTGATTATATTTCAACTTCTACCTGGGATACAGAGGTTCTAGAGAGACTCCTTAGTGTAAAGAACCCCATAGGTAAGGTCTAATATTTGTAGGGGCCTTAAATTCTGTAGTCAAGTTCTCTATTTCTTGGTCAGGGTGCTCCCTGTCCTCACAGGCAGATGTACTTGCAAGCACTGTACTGCTTGGGACTATGGTAGTGTCCTAAGATTAGGGATAGAGGAGAAGGAAGGGGATAAGAGCTGCTCCCTTAAAGAAGCTACTCTTTGGTGGAGCAGACCAGGATTGCTTGGATTCCCAGCTCAAGGAGGAATAGGGGATTTTGGAATATACTGCTTTGGACAGTAAAATAGAACCATAGAGATCATGATTCTTGTTTCTAAAGGGGCAAAAATGGCTGTAACTTGTAGAAGCTGGGACCTTAAATAATATGTCCTTCAGGTAGCTAAATGAAATATTTTAGAGAAGGGTTGTATTGGGATTCTTACTGGGCCATTCAGAGGGGGTGAGACATATCAACCTGTTGATCACAATAAAGGAGTAGGATTAGAATAAACAGCACAAGCCACATGGATTTGAGTTAAGAACAGCATAAAAATGAAAGGAAGAAATCCACAAAAATGAGAAGCTAGAAACTGCTACTTTCAGGAATATGAAGATTGATACTAAGAGGACAGTAGTAAGAAAGAAAAGGCTTAGTTCACAGAGGGAGCAATTGCAAACCTCAATCCATATCCAGTTTCTACTGGACAAGTCACTTCACCTACTCAGCTCGGTGTCCTTTATCTGGAAAACTAGTGGGTTGGGCTATATGACTTCTACAATCCCTTTCCAATCTAAGTCTATGAACTATTAATCTGGTAAGGGAATGGGGTGAGTGAAATGACGTTAGGGTATGAAAAGGAAATCACAGAGGGAAAAATCTCTTCACTTACAGCAGTAGATCATAATAAGAGGAATTTGGTGAGCAGAATATTTGGAAGGAGGATGGAGGAACACATTAGCTTTGGGGAAACATGAGTTCTGAACATCAAACATTTATTGAAAACTTAATTTAGTAAAATTTTGGGAAATGTTATTTAAGATATAGGTGAAGAAGGAATAATGTATAGAGGTATGGTAGCTTGGACCCTTAAAGACTGATATCCTTAGGAGTACAAAGAATATAGTTGCACATATTTATATAGCTTCTAATATGAGGGTATGGAGAAGGAGCTTGTCTGTATAATTATTGTATCTAGTAATTTCATTTCAGCTAGTTCATCATCCCATTGTAATACAGTATGTACCTTGCTGGCTCATTCATGACACTGGAAGAAAACTAGTGAAAGGACCCGAGTCAATGACATTTAAATGACTTGTGCAACACAGGATATCAAGATACCTCAAGGAGTCCACGTTTCTGTATGGGAAGGAAATCAAAAGATGGAAGACCAAATATCATTATAATTACAACATTATATATGGGGTTTCCAGGCAAGGAGGTTTCAAAGATTTTGGCAAATTAATATTTGGTTGGTGCTTTTTGGGCAGTAGTTCTTGCCAACCCTCAAACTCAATCCAACCAAAACTTAAGAATGGGAGAGTTCTGCACATGAACAATGCCTTACATAAGGAACTGAATATGACATTTCAAAGGGGACATTGTTCTCTGACGTCCTTATAAGAGCAGTTGCTCTCAGCCCATGCAGCGCAGGCAACATCAACACTATGGCAGCTACCAAGTGGTTACTGCTCCTCAGTGACCCTCTTGGGACTGAGCTCAGTTTAAACCACCGACTAGGGTTAGTGGGGGACACAGAAAATCTATGATCATGTGAGGAGGTTTTTTTTTTCAGAGGGGTCAGGTGAGGTCATTTACAGTTAGATAATTTCAGTAATTCAGGCCATTAATTCTCGGTCATGAGGAGGATGCATCTTAATAATATACACAATTAATAAATTAATAAACATTTACTGCTGAGAATTCAAAACAAAATTTGTGACATAAATTTAGAGTGAAGCAATTCCTGCCTTCATGCAGCTGATAATCTACCCAGAGATGACACAACATGATATTTTTTAAAAATTGAACAAGTTTACTACTATCCAAAACTTGTCTAGACATTCCCAAGCATGCCAATATTGGGCACCCTGCTCAATGATGCTAGAGTGTTGGGAGGAAATTTTATTATTATTTTTATCAGAATAATAGTCTGATTGTGGAAACATAATAATGTACAACATATGGGATTTCAGTTCTCTTGTTATATTAGTGTCCTACCTATCTCAGATACAGCTGTAATCAAGGATGGAACAACATTTCAGTGGAGAATACATTTCAAGCTGCTTCTTTTAATGTAGATCTATTTGTACCTGCTCAACATATTAGTGTCTCAGAGAGTTTCTTATAGTACCAAGGTAGTAAGCAATTTACCTACGTTCATATGGCCAATAGATGTCAGAGGTAGAAGTTGAATCCAGGACTTTTTGACTCTGAGACTGGCTTTATATCTACTGTGCCATTCTGCCTCTCAGTGAGATCCTCATCACCATTTTCCAGATGAAGAAACTCATGATTATAGAGGCTAAATTACTCCCCCCCCCCACCTCCCCCAGCATAGCTAAAAGCTATGACCTAAACTGTTGTCCCTTGACTCTAAGTCAAGTACTCTAAGGAAGGAGGGGGGAGCCACATATGGCCATCTAGGTCCTCAAGTGCAGCCCTTTGACTGAATCCAAACTGCACACAGCAAATATCCTTAATAAATAGATTTGTTTTCTAAAATTTAGACTTCAAAAGGCTGCAGTCAAGTTCTTAGAAGGCCATATGTGGCCTCAAGGTCACAGTTCCCCGTTCCTGCTCTTGGGAAAGGCAACATGCTGGGTTACAAGGAAAGTATTTGGAATAAAAAAATCCAAGTTAAATTTCTGCCTTTAACATGATGACGTTGGGTTACTCACAGTGCCTGGCATATGGTTCACACCTTAACATAGCTTATTGACAATCCTATTGAATACCTTCAGTTTGCTCATTAGAAAATTAAAGAGTCAGAGGTGGAGTCAAGATGACGGAGTATAAGCACAAACTTGACGTTGGCACTGGCTAATAACAATTCCAAGAATTGTAAAAAAAAGTGACTCTAAAATAATTTTAAAGCTACAGAACCCACAAAATGACAGAGAGAAATAAATCTCCCACTGAAGACAACTGGTAGATCTACAGGAAAGGTCTATTGCAGTGCGCTGGGAGCCAAGCACAGCCCCATAGGAGCTGCATGATTCCAGCCCCAGGGAGGACCCGACTAGCAGCAGCCAGAGCAGATTTCAGGAGAGTGAATAACCAGCAGCTGTGGTGGCTTCCAGAGTTCTCAACCCATAAATGCCAAGAGCAAAGTGAAAGGTCAGTGTGGAACTTTGTTGGAACAGGGGGGTGGGTGGGAACCAAAGAGCATGGTCCAGCTGCTGCCCTCAGAGCTAGCAGAACTCCTTGTTCCTGCAAAGTCTACACTGACCTCTCACTTTGTCATTGGCATCTATGGGTTGTTAATTCTGGAAAACACCACAGCTGCTGGTTATCTGAAGTCCCTCCAGCTGGTGGCTGGTCAAGCCACCCTGAGGCTAAAACCCTGGGCTCCTGTGAGGCTGGGCGAAGCTCCCAGATAGTTGTGCTGGACCCTTCCTGCCATCCTGCTGGATTGTCTTCAGCAGGAGGTTAGCTTCTCTGTGTCATTTTGTGGGTTCTGTAGCTCCAAAGTTTGTCTAGAGTCATTTTTACATGAACTGGGGGAGGTGGAAGCTGGAGCCACACAGAAGTCCTGTTTCTACTCTGCCATGTTGATTCCACCCTCCCCCCATTCTAATTTTCAAGGAATAATTTTCTTTGGTGAGCGTTTGGACCTCCTTCCATTTGGTCAATTTTTTTAAAAGGCATTCTTCTCCTCATTGATTTTTTTGGACTTCTTTTGCCATTTGGGTTAATCTATTTTTAAGGTATTATTTTCTTCCTTATTTTTTGGGTCTCATTTAGCAAACTGTTCACTTGTTTTTCACGATTTTCTTGCATCACTCTCATTTCTCTTCTCAATTTTTCCTCCACTTCTCTTAACTTGATTTTCAATATTTTTTTAGTTTTTCCATGGCCTACATCCACTTCATATTTTTCTTGGAAGCTTTGGATGTGGGAGCTTTGACTTTGTTGTCTTCTTCTGGTTCCATGTTTTGATCTTCTTTGTCACCAAAGTAAGATTCCATAGTGTGACTTTTTTTTATACCATTTGCTTATCTTTCCAGTAAAATACTTGACTTTCCAGTTCTTTGTCAGGGTAAGACTATACTTCCAGTGGGGTGGATGTGGGTGTTGGTGTGGGTGTGGGTGTACTGTCCCAGGCTTCAGGGGTTTTGCATCAACTGCTTACTCCCCCAACAACTGTGGGCCCAGAGCTCCAGAAGCAACTTCTGCTGCTGCTGCTGACAACATCATCAGCTTTGCCACCAATGCTGGGGTTGGACCCCATCTGGAAAATGTTCCTCTTTCACCTAGGTCTCACAAAGTTTTCCCACTGACCTTCTATGCTGTCTTTGACATTTCTGGGTTGAGAAGCCTGGAAACTGCCACCACTACAGTGATTCAGTCCTTTGAAGCCTGCTCTGGCCCTGTCAATGCTGGCACGGCCCACATGGGGCTGTTCTCCACTCCCAGTCTGTTGTGATATACCCTTCCTGTCATTCTTCCAGTTGTCTTGAGCTGAAGATTTCCCTCACTCTCATTTTGTGGGTTATGTAGCTCCAGAATTTGTTTAGAGTCATTTTTACAGGTATGTGGAGAGGTTTGGGGGAGCACTCAAGCATATTCCTGCTCTTACTATACCATCTTGGCTCCACTCCCAATAGAAAAAATTCTAACATGCAACTGAACTTCACTTTGATTTCTCCATTGAAATTGTCTCTATATGCATCATAAATAGAATCTTCTAAGGGCTTTCATATAATAAATTGGGGAGGAGTGTACTTGAACCTCTCTTCCCTTTTAATGACTCTGTCACTCAGAGAAGCAGCTATTTTGCATGTGTTCTATGCAAAGCAACATGGCAATTCATGAGAAGTTCTGCAATACTTTTCAGAAAAACAACCAACCAACAAACAACCATTTCTCCTGTCTGCAAATAATTCCATGGACATCACTTTGTTCACTTTCACCCTCTTAAATAGCTAGAATGTAGAAGGTCATTAATAGTTCGATTCTTGACCATCTTAGGATGCAGGCTACCAATATTTAAATTCAATATCTCCTTCTCTTTTCTTTATTCCCTCCTTCCCCCACTTCATTCTTTCTTAGCATAGCCTACCCTCTCACTCTATAGCATCATTTTATTGTCCCAGTTCTAGGAATTTCATGGGATAGAATCTTCTTTAAGCCATAGGCCAAGAGAACACACTGAGGTATTTTACTTTGAACCAATCAGTCATATGGCCTTGAACATTTTAGGCACTTCATACATATTGACTGATGGACATAGTTCATAAGAAAGGCAAAACATACATGATGTAAAGTGAATACTTTCTGGGTCTTATGGAGCTTGAATATATTTTACTTTACTTCCATGTATACTAAGTAGAAGAGTAGAACTTTATAAGAAATATGTAGAACAAATCCATGTATAAGAGAACATGTGGCCTCCACAAATGAGGAGATGCACATGTAAGAAACACATGTGACCAAGAGAACATATAGATGGATAACTCACATATTTGATATAGTAAGCTACCAATGTCTTTTATTGCTGTCATTATATGAGTCTGTGTTAGACCTGTTCCCTGCCAATTACTTAAATTATCTTCTATTCCATAATCTCATTCAGGTTTACCTTGAGCCTGTGATAAGGCTGAATATCTTAGATACATATTAGACATCCATCAAGTAAGTCTGGGTCACCCTCATTCAACACTAACAGTAACGTAGCAAGGGCTCTATCCTTTGGACAAATAACCTATGACCCAAACCATTCTGTCTGCATCTACTGCATATCAGGCCTCTTATTTCATCTGATTTTTTTTTATTCCTGTGCTCTCTTTTCTCAAAGTATGAACAAAATTTGGAAGATGTAGCAGTTGTACCATCACCAAACAACATCCAGCAGGATTATCAGGATTCTGGAAAGCACCAAAGTGGTAACCAAAAAAGAAGGCAACCAGATCCCCCTAAAGATGATACATCTGGTGGTTCAGTCTCAGGTGTTTAACCAGATACTCAGCAAGAATACTCTACAGGTGGTCGGCCAGGAAGCTGTCCAGGTGGCCAACAAGAAGGCCAACCAAGATGTGATTTCATAATGTGTTGTGGCAGCACTGTCTCAAAGAATTCAGAGTCAGACCACTTCTAATTCAAGTATAGGCATTCATTGATGATTGATACCCCTCAGAAATAGGCTAGGTTTCAAGAGGAACCAGCAACTTAGTAAGACAACATAGGCAAATTTATCATGTAATGATACTGATTACACAACAGAAATTATGAATATTAAAAAGGCAGGAGGGATTTGTTAGGTGATTAGGTAATGGGGAATAGTCCCTCCTATGGTTTGGTGGTCAAACGTCCTGGTTGTTCTGCCCTTCATTTGGCTAGCTATCGTGGTCCTGTCTGGTCAAGATGGATAGTTAGGTATTGTGGTCCTGTCTTCGGCTAAATTGATAATGTGGTTGAGTACATCTACCTGTTCAAATATGTGAATTGGATCTGGGGGTGGTGGCTAGTTGAGGGCAATCCCTGTACTGAGTCTAGGGAGCTGTGGTGGTATGGTTAAAACCAGATTATATGGTTAAATTAGTACATTTCTCTTGTTCAGTGAGGCCCATAAGGAAGTTAAAATATTTGGGCTGGAGACAGCTTTATTAAGATTCCATCCAGGTGGCCAACAGTCCCTTTGCTAGGTAGGGGAGAGTAATTCACATTCCCTACCATCCTTCAAAACTCTCCTTAGATAAAGGATAAAAAAATATAAAAAAGATAAAAAAAAAGATAAAAAAATCTGGGATGAGAGGAATTAACAGTATCTGTTAAAATGTTTTTAGCTGTTCTGACTTTTCACTGTATCCCTAGCCTGATCTGATCATAGGGAGAAGGTTCTTAAGAGTTGTTGTTTTTTTTTTAACTTTTACTAAAGCAAACTTCACTTCCATGTTCACTCCTTAAAAACTTTTGTGATAGTTCGAGGTTTTAATCTGCTAGTCAAGGTGAGTGAGCATCTGGAAAAGATCCAGTGGTACCTAGTCCCCTCTAGAGAGCTCAAAGCTTTGTCTCTGAAGCATCTCTTTTTCAGATCTATACATTTTCCCAGTTTACCTTAGTGCCAAATAGTATAATAAACTCTAACTTGTTTTAAACATCAAATTAGAAGAGACAACATTTCACTTAAAATATAACCAGAATGAATTCAATTATCTAGATCTATCTTCCAAATGATGTTACACAGATGCTGGGGTTATGATTTTAATGAAAACACCATAATGTACCCCAATTAATGTACCACCTTTTCTGCCAATTCCCTCTGGAGCTGAGTCATACTGAGTGATTGGGGTGGTGGAGATCATCCCTCAATGTTTTCTGGAGTGCTTCCCTTTTTTCAGTATCTACCTTAACCTTCATTCTACAGTCTGTCTTCCAGTGACCAGGTTATTTACAATAAAAATCAAATCCTAGCTTGCAGCTCTTATTTATTGAATTAACCATTCTTGCCTATTCTGATGGTGTGGGGGAAAGAAAGAAGAGGGAAGCAAAAGATCCTGCATATGCATGGGGGTTGCAAGGAAAAAAAATTATTTTTAGCTTCTCTCAGTTCCCTTTACTGATTTTAATCTTCTCTACAAGAGTGACTGCCAGCCTTGCTGTGATTTCAAGGAGGAACATAAAATGGTGCCCATTAAAATAGTCACCTTAATTTGTTTTGAGATGGGTGGATGAAGGCTATTAACAAAATGTGATAAAAACTGAATTTGCCCCACTGCATCATCATGCTGGAGACCAGAGTTGACATCAAAAGCCTGGGCAAGTCTATCATGAAGCTGAAAAATACATTTCCCAGGGATCTGTTTGGTATCTTAACGTTTTGTATTTCAAACATTTGTTAAACCAATAAGTTGAGGGAATGCAAGAGATATGGCCTCAAGGAGCTTTTCATCCACAATTTGGGAGAATTGGTAATATTCCTTGCTTGGATATCCAAGTCTCAATCTATCTTAAAATCCTCTTCCTGCTTTTTCCAGCCAGCTTTTTTACACCAATTTTTAGCTTCCCCTTTATGAGAACAGTAGCAATGAGTTGGCACAGATTTGGGTGTTGTGGTCTATATGACTACAGGGTGAGTTGGAACTGCTCAGCAAAGCCTACAGGATTCTCCCTAGGGTTTGGATACTCTGGTAATAGCCTGGAGTTCTCCATACTACCAGTGTTTGAAATAATAGGTTGTGATCAAGCCACTAACCTTAGTGGTGTTCTCTGGTAGAATTTGGTTGGCGCCTTGAAAATAATGATAGAACCTAGGATTGTGGGAGGAGTCTTTTGGTAAAGGCAGGTACAGTTAAGGTGGTTAGGCAGTTTGTGTACTTCTGAGAAGTTTTTCAAATGTTTTAATTGGTTCCCTCATTGATTCTATATCAGATCTATGCTGTCTCTCCTTCCTTTGAGCACCTTTTTTTAAAGCTGTACTATTCAAGAGGCTGAGTTTTCTCATTCATTATTTTCTGCCTTTGATCCTGATTTGGCCTCATGAAAGCTCCCCCAAAGAGGTAGTAAAGTTTAGTGTCATCACTAGTTAAATCCATCCAATCCTGGCAATAGGAGTGGCAATCAGTAGTGTATTTCTTGTATAATTGAAAGGTGCACATTCACTCTGGGTGCTGGCAAATAGAAACTTCTGCAACCTCCTCCCCACCCTTACATCACATAGTGCTATTTCAAATGTAAAGGCACTGCTTAACTAAGAAGTACAAACAATCCACAAATACAAGCAATCCACATGAGGTCACCCATGGGCCAAAGTGCAATATCAATGTAGCCTCAAGGTCTGCAGCACAAGGGTTTGGAGGGGCACTCTCTGGGAGCAGAACTCAAACTTAAAAGAAAGGAAAAAAGCCCCCAAAATATGAACAAAAGGTAATAAAAGAATCTGACCATAGAAAGTTATTATGGTGACAGGGAAGACAAAGACACAAACTCAGAAGAGTAAAAATCAATGTCAAGGGAGCGGAGTCAAGATGGTAGAGTAGAAGCAGGACCTCCCCACTGCTCCAGCTTCCACCTTCCCCAATCCATGTAAAAAGGGGACTCTAAACAAACTTTGGAGCTTCAGGACCCACAGAATGACACAGAGAAGCTAACCTACCACTGAGGACAGCCCAGCAGGCCTGCAGGAATCAGCCAGGGCAGGGCTCTGGGAGCCGAACCCAGCCCCACACCAAGGCTTTAGCCCCAGGGAGAGCCTGACCAGCCACCAGCCAGAGGGACTCCAGATCACCAGCAGCTGTGGCCATTTCCAGAATTATCAACACATAGATGTGAAGGACAAAGTGAAAGGTCAGTGCAGCCTAGACTTTGGGACCCAGTAAGTGGGAGTGCGTGGCTTGGGGAGAGAAGCCACTGAGATGCCAGCACAGCCAGCCAGCTCCACATGGCAGCTTCAGCTCCTGGCCTGCAGAGTGTATGGGAACCAAGCACCAGTCTGAAGGGTAATTGCTCTTGCTTTAACCTGCTTGGATATGGATTGCAGTCTAGCGTGGAGGTCCTGGGGTGTTTGTCCAGCTTGCCAGAGTATGTGGAGGCCTCAGAGAGGGCACCCATCTAATACCTCCAGGAGCTGAGAAAACCCCAGTGTTTGGGACAAAAGCTCCCCTGTCTGGTGGCAGAGTCCTACTGTGGCAAAAACCCCAGGGGTCAAGTGACTAAGGGGCGACATGACCAGGCAAAGGAAACTAAACAGACAGAAGATTCCAACATTACACTCCTCTTTTGGGGACAAAAAGGAGCAAATCATGGAAAAGGAGGAAAACAGTGAAGTCAGAACTCCTGCACCAAAAGCTTCAAAGGAAAATATGAGCTGGTTACAGGCCATAGAGGACCTTAAGAAGCAGATAAGAGAAGTGGAGGAAAAACAGGGAAGAGAAATGAGAACAATGCAAGAAATTTACGAAATGAGAGTCAACAGCCTGACTGAGGAAAATAACAGCGTAAAAAACACACTAACTCAAATGGCAAAAGAGGATCGAAAAGGCAATGAGGAGAAGAATGCCTTAAAAAGCCGAATTTGCCAGATGGAAAAAGAATCTTGAAAACTCAATGAAGAGAATCATTGCTTCAGAATTAGATTGGAGCAAATGGAAGCTAATGACTTTATTAGAAATCAAGATGCTCTTAAACAGATCAAAACAAATGAAAGAATAGAAGGCAATGTGAAATATCTCATGGGAAAAACCACTGACCTGGAAAATAGATCCAGGAGACATAATTTAAAAATTATTGGACTACCTGAAAGCCATGATCAGGGAAAGAACCTAGAAATCATCCTCCAAGAAATTCTCAAGGAAATTGCCCTGATGTTTTAGAACCAGAAGGCAAAATAGAGGATGAAAGAATCCACCGATAACCTCCTGAAAAATATCCCAAAAAGAAAACCCCTAGGAATATTATAGCCAGGTTCCAGAGTTCCCAGATCGAGGAGAGAATATTACAAGCAGCCAGGAAGGAAAAATTTGAATATTGTGGAAACACAATCAGGATAACCCAGGATCTGGCAGCTTGTACACTGAGGGATCGAAAATTGGATATTCTGGAGGGCAGAGGAGCTGGGATTAAAACCAAGAATCACCTACCCAGCAAAACTGAGTATCATGTTTCAGGGAAAAATATGGTTATTCAGTGGAATAGAGGACTTTCGAGCATTCTTAATGGAAAATCAGAGTTGAATAGAAAATTTGACATCCAGATACAAGAAGCAAGAGACGCTTAAGAAGTTAAACAGGGAAAAGAAATCATAAGCCACTGATAAAAGTTGAACTATTCACTTTCCTATATGGAAAAATGATAATTGTAATTGATGAAACTTTTCTCAGTATGAAAGAGTTGAAGGAAATATATATATATATATATATATATATATATATATTACTGGCATTTGAATACATTTGTGAATGTGTGTATATATGCTTACTGTATACATAGATAGAGGACACAGCACCAATTTAATAGGAAGGGATGATACATAAAAGGGGACATTACAAGGTGAGAGAGGAATATAATGAGAGGAGATGGAGAGAGCCCAAATAGGGTAAACTATTTCATAAAGAAGAGGCAAGTGAAAAGGGTTACCATAGAGGGAAGAATAGGAAGGTAAAAGGGAATAGGTCAACCTTATTCTCACTGAATTTAGCTCAGGGAGGGAATGAAATACACACTAAATAGGGTATCTCATCCTACAGGAGAGTAGGCATAAAGGGGATGAGAGGGAGGATGATGGTAGGGTGGGCTGGCTGGAGGAGAGGGAAGTTGGAAGCACTCACTTTTGAAAAGGGACGGGATCAAAGTAGAGAATAGAACAAGTGGGTGGTAGTATAGGAGGGAGGGAAATATAGTCAGTCTTTTACAATATATCTATTATGTTAATGTTTTGCATTAGCTATACATGTATAATCTATACTGAACTCCTTATCTTCCTAGTAAGGGTGGGTGACAACTTAGGAAGGGAATGAATCTGGAATTCAAAGTTTTAAAATCAAATGTTTAAAATTATATATACATATATACTATTATTAATACTGTCTTACATGTAATTGGGAAAGAAGATATACAGGCACTGAGGCATAGAGATCCACCATCCCCTACTGGAAATGTCTAAGGGGATATGGGAGAAGATATGGAGAGAGCAGATTGGAGGAGGGGATATCCTGTGGGACTGCTATTCTGGGGTGGTGGGTAGGGGAAAAATGGGGAGAAAATCTGTAACTGAAAATCTGGTGAAATTAATGATGTAAATCAGAAGTTAATAAGGCATTTGAAAAATGAAAAAAACACAATTCTACCTAAATTATTATTACAGAGGTTTCTGTCCTAAACACTCTACTCACTCTATGCTTCTTCACTTGCTTCCAACTTACATTAGCTTCCATGAATGTAATTATTGTGTATCTCTAAATGATACTCAAATCTCCTCCTCCTATCCTACTCTCTGCTGACCTCCAATCTCATAATTCCTGCTGGCTTTCAAATATTTAAAACAAGATGTCTCAAAGACATCTTCAACCCAACATGTTTAAATCTGAACTCGGTTTTCACTCTAAACTCTCCCCTCCAACTAATTTCCCTATTATGTTTGAGGGCAACCTCATCAAAGCTGTCCTTCAGATTGGCAACCTGGGTATCATCCTTAGCTTCTCTCTATCTTTTATCTCCCATATCCAATCTGTTGCTCAGATATATTTATTTCACCTTTACAACACCTTCTCTCTTTGGATGGTACTGCTACTTTGATACAGGTCCTCATTACCTCATACCTGGACTATTAAAATAGTCTACTGGTGGGTCTACCTGCCCCAGGTCTTTCCTCACTCTTCACTTCTTTTTAGCTGCCAAAATGATTTTCTCATATGCAGTTCCAACCATGTCACTGCCCTACTAGCTAAACTTTAATTTCTTTCTGTAGAATCCAGGGTCAAATATAAAATCCTCCGTTAGGCCTTCAAAGCCCTTCAAAACATCCGCCCCCCCCCCACTTGATAATTTCTAGTCTCCCTATACTATATAATCCCCCAGGTTTGCAGCAAGATAGGCCTCCTTGTTTTTGTTCCTCAAAAAAGAAAATGGATCTTTCATCTCTGGGCATTTTTCTGTGTCTGCCTACCATTCTTAGAATGTTTTTCCTCCTCATGCCCAATTGCTTTCTTACTGCTTTCAAGCCACTACTAAAATCCTATCTTCTGTAGGAAACATTTCCCAGCACTTCTTAATTCTAGTTTTCCCAAATATTCTTATTCCTAATTATCCAATCCTTGCCATACTAATCATTTTCATTTTAACCACATTTAGTCATAATCCTAAATAAAGCTTATTTGTATGTATTTGTTTGTATATTGCTTCTTCTATTAAATTGTGAGATCACTGAGCATCAGATCTGTCTTTTACCTCTTTTTGTAGTCCAGCACTTAGTATAGCACCTGACATATAGTTTGCACTTGATAAATGTTTATTGAGTGACTGTGCAGCCAGAAAAGTCAGTAAAACTCTCTCAGCCTCAGTTGCCTTGCATATTAATTGAGAAATGGAATGATAGCTCCTATCTCACATTGTTGTTGTGGGGATCTTAGATAACACACTTAAAGCATTTTGTAAATGCTCGTGTGCTATATATAAAATTTCCCAGGGCTGTTTTCGTAAATCTTTAGAATGTGTGGGAATATGAATTACATAAATAAGAGTCACAAGATGAAGGGGCTGGCATTGGTAAATGTTAGGCAACCAGTTCCAGATTCTACATTCTAGATCTCTTTTTTAATTTTTTTTGGAAATAGCATTTTATTTTTTCCAATTACATGTTAAGATCATTTTCAAAATTCTTTTTTTCTAAAACTTTTAGTTCCAAATATTTTGTCCCTCCCTTCCCTCCTTGCCCCTTCCCGATCATGGCAAGCAATCTTATATAGGTTATACACGAGCAATAGTGTAAACATATTTCCATGTTAGTCATGATGTGAAAGGAGAAACAGAACAAATGGTAAAAATCACTAAAAACAACAAAAAAAATTAAAAACAGTATGCTTTAATCTGCATTCAGATTCCATCGTTCCTTCTCTGAATGTGAATAGTATTTTCAATCATGAGTCCTTTGGAAATGTCTTGGATTACTGTATTACTGAAAAGAGTTTAGTCAATCATAACAGATAATCACACTGATGCTGTTACTGAGACCTATGTTCTCCTCATTCTGCTCATTTCAGTTCATGGTATTTTTCCAGGTTTTTCTGAAATCTGCCTGTTCATGATTTCTTATGGCTCAATAGCATTCCATTACATTCATATACCACACCTTCTTTAGCTATTCCCCAGTTTCCAATTCTTTGCCACTACATAAAGAGCTGCTACAAATATGTCTTGTATATGTAGGTCTTTTTTTCCCCTTTTTTATGACCTCTTTGGGATACAAACCTAGTAGTATTCCTGGATCAAAAGATATGGAGTTTCACCCTTCATTTCTAAATTGGGTAGCATTGTGACTTTATCTTGGTATACAGTGTGTGATGTTGGTCTATGTCTAGTTTTTGCCATGCTGTTTTCCAGATTTCCCATACTGTTTTTTCAAATAATGAGGTGTCACAGAAGGCAGAGTCTCTGGGTTTATCAAACAGTAGATTACTATTGTCATTTACTATTGCATCATCTTGAACCTAACTTATTTCACTGATTCACCATCCTATTTCTTGATCAGTACTAAATGGTTTTGATAATTTCTGCTTTATAATATAGGTTTAGATCTTTTATGGCCAGGCCATCTTCCTTTGGATTTTTTTTGGTTATTCTTCAGGATGAATTTTGTTATTATTTGTTCTAGCTCTATTAAATAATTTTTGGGGAGTTTGATTGTTGTGGCACTGAATAAGCAACTTAATTTAGGTAGAATTGTGGTTTTTTTATTTTTTAAGGTGGGCTGATCCAGGAGCAGCTAGTATTTTCCCAATGGTTTATATCTGACTTTATTTCTGTGTAAAGTATTTAGTAATTGTGTTCATATAGTTCCTGGGTTAGTCTTGGCAAGGAGACTCCCAAATATTTTTTGTCTACAGTGATTTTAAGTTGAACTTCTCTTTTTATCTTTCTGTCATGTTTTTTTGGTAATATATAGAAATGCTGATGATTTATGTGTGTTTATTTTATCCTGCAACTTTGTTATAGTTGTTAATTATTTCAAGGAGTTTGTAGTTGATCCTCTAGAATTCTCTAAGTATACCATAATTTCATCAACAAAGAATGAGAGTTTTGCTTCCTCATAGCCAATTCTAACAACTTCATTTTCTTTTTTTATCTCTTTTTGCCAAAGTAAACATTTCTAGTACAATATTGATTTATAGTGGTGATAATGGGCATTCTTATTTACCCCTGTTCTTATTGGGAAGACTTCTAGTTTATCCCCATTAGAGATGATGCTTGTTCATGATTTTAGGTAGATACTAAATATCAATTTAAAGAAAGCTACATTTATTCCCATGTTATCTAGTGATTTTTAATAGGAATGGGTGCGGTATTTTGTCAAGAGTTTTTCTGCATCTATTGAGATCATCATATGATTTCTGTTAGTTTTGTTATTGATATAGTCAAATATGTTGGTAGTTTTTTAATATTTAACCATCCCCAAATTCCTAGGGAAAAAAAGTGTTTATAGTATATTATCCTGGTGGTAAATTGTGATAATTTCTTTGGTAATCTTTTATTTAATTTTTTTCACATCAGTATTCATTGGGAAATTGGTGTGTAATATTCTTTTTCCGTTTTGGCTCTTCCTGTTTTATGTAGCAGCACCATATTTGTGTGCTTCAACGAATTCAGTAGGGTTCCTTCTTTATCTATTTTTCCAAATAGTTTAAATAATCTTGGAATTATTCATTCTTTAAATGTTTGTAGAATTCACTTGAAAATCCATGTGCTCTTGGAGATTTTTTTTAACAGGAAACCCATTAATGGATTGTTCAATTTATTCTTCTAAAATCGGCCTAAGCATTTTTTTTTCTTCTTCTGTTAATCTGGGCAATTTATATATTTTTTTAAATATACATCCATTGCACTTAGATTATCATGTCTGTTGGCATACATTTGGGCAAAATAACTCCTAATCCTTCAAATATATCTCCTTCAGTTTCCACTTCGTTGGTGGTGAATACACCCTTTTCATTTTTGATCCTAGTAATTTAGTGCTCTTCTTTCCTTTTTCAAAATAAAATTAAACAAAGATTTAATTATTTCATTGTTTTCTTCCACACAAAATGAGCTCTCTGTTTTATTCATTAGTTCAATGATTTCTTTAGTTTCAATTTTATTAATCTATTGATTTTCATGATTTCAAATTTGTTGTTCCTTTGGTGATTTTTAATTTGTTCTTTTCTTGGCTTTTTTAGTTGAATTACCAATTCACCAATCTGTTATTTCCCTCTTTGTGTAAGCATTTAAAGATAAACAATCTCCCCTAAATTCTGTTTTGGCAGTATGTTACAAATTTTGGGATGTTGTCTCATTATTGTCTTTCTCTTTGAAGAAATTATTGATTGTTTCTATTATTTGTCGTTTGACCTACTCATTCTTTTTGAAATTATTTAATTTCCAATTAATTTTTAATCCATCTTTCTATGGTCCTGTGTTAAATGTAATTTTTATTTCATCATGGTCTGAAAACAATGTGTTTAGAATCTCTGCCTTTATACATTTGATTATGAGGTTTTTATACCCTAATAAATGTTTAATATTATATTGGTACCATGTACAGCTGAGAAAAAAAGAATGATATTCATTTCTATCACCATTCAATATTTTCCAGAAGTGTATCATATCTAACTTTTCTAAAATTTTATTCTCTTCCTTAACTTTGTTTATTTTCCACTTAGATTTATTTAGTTCTGATACAGGGAGATTGATGTACTCCACTAGCACAGTTTTGCTCTATTTTTCTTCTTGCAACTTACTTTACTTCTCTAAGTATTTTGATTAATATATGTTTATATTGTTATTACTTCATTGTCTATAGATGCACAAAGTAGTATCTTTCCTCCTCTCTTTTAATTTCATCTAGTTTTGCTTTTGCTTTATCTGAGATGAGGATTGCTACCCCTGATTTTTATGCTTCAACTGAAACATAATATGTTCTGCCCTTGCCTTTTACCTTTACTATATGTTTGTCTCAGCTTCAGATGTGCTTATTGTAAACAACATAATGTAGGATTCTGGTTTTTAATCCATTCTTCTATCCCCTTCTGTTTTAGGGGACTGGTCATCCCATTGCCCTTTACAGTTTTGATTATTAACTATCTATTACTCTCCATCGTATTTTTCCCTTCTTTATACTTTTATTTCTCTTTGCTTTAACCCTTTCTCTCTTCTGTAGTGTTTTGTTTCAGAAGACAGCCACCCTCCCTATTATCAGTACCACCACACTACCCCACTTCCCTTCTGCTTCAACTTTCCTAGAGTGTAAGATAGATTTCTATACCCAACTGAGTGTGCATGTTATTCCCCCTTTGAGCAAAATATAATTTGAGTAAGGTTCAAATAATGTTCACCCCCTCCCTTCTATACATCTATGTGATATAATTGACCCCATTCTGCCTCTCCTTTGCCTCTTCTCGCAGTATAATCCGTTTTCCACTCCCCAGTTTTTTTATATCATCACATCAAACTCAAATTATGCCCACACCCTCTGTCTAGCTATGCTCCTTCTAACTACCCTAGTATAGTTCTTAAGTTAAAAGTATCTTCTTCCCTTGTAGGGATGTAAAGAGTTTAACTTTATTAAAAAAAATAATTCTTTTTCTTTTCAGTTTCCTTTTTATGGTCTCTTCTGTTAAGTGTTTGAAGACAGAATTTTCTATTCAGCTCTGTTTTTTTTTTATCCATTAGGAAAGTTTGAATGACCCATCCTATTTCATTGAATGTCATATTTCTCCAGGAAGATTATATTCAATTTTTCTGGGTAATTGATTCTTGGTTGTAATCCAAGCTCCTTTGCCTTCTAGAATATCATATTCCAAGCCCTCTGATGCTATAATGGAGAATCTGCTAAGATCTGTGGAATTCTGACTATGGATCCTTGATAATTGAATTCTTTATTTTCTGACTGCTTGCAGTATTATCTCCTTGACCTGATAGTTATGGAATTTGGCTAAAATATTCCTTGAAGTTTTAAGTTTGTAATCACTTTCAGGATGTGAATGGTTGAGTCTTTAAATTACTATTTTACACTCCTGATAATTCCTTGGGAGATACTGTCCCAGCCCTTCTTCTGATCATGAATTTCAGGTAGTCCAATAATTTTAAAATTATGTCTCCGGGATTTACTTTGAGCTATTTTGCCAATGAGGTATTTTATATTTTCTTTTAATTTTTCATTCTTTTGGTTTTGCTTGACTGATTCTTGATGTCTCATAGATTTATTAATTTCTACTTGTCCTATTCTACTTTTTAAAAATTTGTTTATTTACTTTTAGTTTACAACATTCAGTTCCACAATCCCTTGAGTTCCAAATTTTCTTCCCTTCCCTCTCCTCCTCCCTCCCCCCTATAGTGGCATGCAATCCTATATAGGTTCTACAAATACCTTCAAATTAAACATTAGTCAAGTTGTAAAGAAGAGTTATAACCAATGGAATGAACGAGAAAGAAAGAATGAAAAAAAGCAAAACACAAAAGAAAAAGACCAAATAGTTTGCTTCAATCTGCATTCAGATTCTGTAGTTCTTTTCCCTGGATGTGGATATACCTTTCCATCATGACTCTTTTGGAGTTGTCTTTTAACCTTGCATTGATGAGAGGAGTCCAGTCCATCAAAGTTAGTCATCACAGATTCGATATATCTGTAATTGTGTACAAAATTATCCTGCTTCTGCTCCCCTCACTGAGCATCAGTTTATATAAGTCTCTCCAGATTTTTATGAAATCTGTCTGCTCCTTATTTCTTATAGCACAATATTATTCCATTACATTCATATGCCACACCTTGTTTAGTCATTCCCCAATTGATGGACAGGGGTATCCCTGATTTCCAATTCTTTGCCACCACAAAAAGAGGTGTTATAAATATTTTTGTACATAATGGGACTCTTCCCACATGTATGATCTCTTTGGGATACAGCACTAGAAGTGGAAGGAAGGAAGGAAAAAAGGAAGGAAAGAAGGAAGGAAAAAAGGAAGGAAGAAAGGAGAAAAGGAAGGAAGGAAAGAAGAAAAGGAAGGAAGAAAACAGAAAGAAGTATAATTTTCAATTGTGACTATGATAAAATTTTTACTATAAAAATATCAAACATTTTGTAAGAATAAAGTAAGTGTAAATAGAATAAGGAGACAAAGAGTGAAGTAGGAAAATATTTACAATAAGTATCTCTGATAATACAATACCCAAGTCATATATGAGATTGAGACCAAAGATGATCAAAAATATTACCCAATGATTAAGTGATAAGGAGAATATGAACTGTTCTCTTTTCAAAAAATATAACTTTTATTTGGACACAATTTAATTTCCAAAAAAATCTTGCCTTTCCATTGCCCAGTAGGCCATACTTTTTATTTTATTTTTTTACTTGTTATTTTCTTTTCCCCAGTTACACATCAAAATAACTTCTAAGGTTTCTTTTTATCATCTGGAGTTCCAAATTTTCTCCCTTCCTTCTTTCCCAACCTTCTACATTAAGTAGGCAAGCAATGTGATGTAGGTTTTACATGTAGTCATGCAAAACATATTTATAATAGTTATATTGCAAAATAAAACAGAAAAAAAGACACTCAAGAAAAAATAAAGTAAAAAAAAAAGTATGCTTCAATCTGTATTCAGACACCATCAGTTCCTTCTCTGGGGATGGTGTAACAGCAAGCACCCCGAGCATCCCCAGGGTAGCTGCCAACACAGGTTCTTAGATCTGCTTTGTTAAAGGAAAGCAACTCAAAATGGGTTACCAAGCTTACTTTAATCAGTCAAATATGTATCATTTAACTAGTTCAGGGGAAAAAGGTCAGCACCCCGAACTTCAGAATATACAGACAGAATTATCAAGACAGAGAAACAGATCAAGTAGACAGATTTCCAAACTGTCCAACCATGACATCCATACCAAATCAACATCTGGGTTTTTCAAACCCAGGGGGCTCTCAACAACGGCTTCCCAGAGTCTCATCTGATCAAATCACAGAACACTTCTCAAAGTGAGCCCCAAAACAAAGCCTCAAATCAGGGTTTATATAGCCTTCTCCTGGCTCAGAGAATGTAAAACCTTCTGGACCCACGGGCCAATCAAAAAGTATCTACTGAAAAACAAACTTCCCACCCGAGGCTCCAGGTGCGCTTTAGGCTAGGGGCAGGGAAGATCTTAAAAAGTTACATTCCCATTACAGATGGGTGACATTTTTCATCATAACTCCTTCAGAATTGTCTTGGATCATTGTATTGCTGAGAATAGCTAAGTCATCCAGAGCTGGTCATCTCACAATATTACTGTTACTTTGAACACAGTACATTTCACTTTGCAATAGCCACTGCAACCTTTCCAGGGGTTTTTTTTTTTGAGAGCATTCTGATCATAATTTCTTACAGTACAAATAGCCTTCTATCATAATGGGCATACTCTTACTTTCCAATTCTTTACTGTCAGAAAAGGGCTGCTATAAATATGTTCATACATATAGTTTTTTTTAATCTTTTTTTGGGATACAGACCTAGTAGTGGTATTGATAGTTCAAAAGGTATGCTAGGTTTTTTTTATTGCCCTTTGGGCATAGCTCCAAAGTTTCTACAAAATTGTTGAATCAGTTCACAACTCTGCTGACAGTGCATTAATGTCTCATTTTTTTCCACATCACCTCCAGCATTTGTCATTTACTTTTTCTGTCCTATTAGTCAATTTAGTAGGTATGAGGTAGTACCTCAGAATTGTTTTAATTTGCATTTCTCCAATTAAAAGTGAGTGAGAATATATTTTCATATGACTATGGATAGCTTTGATTATATCAACTGAAAACTGATTATCTTTTGTTCATTTATCAATTGCAAAATGGTTCTTATTTTCATAAATTTTAACTCAGTTCCCTATATGTTATATAAATAAAGCCTTTATTAGAGAAACATACTTTAAATTTTTTTCACATTTACTATTGCTACTGGTTTTTCCCTCCATCTTGTTCCCCCCCCCCAACTGTTTATTATACTCTCTCCTTTCACTCAGTCTCTCCTCAAATGCATTTGTCTTCTAGCTAACCCCTCCCCCAATCTGGATTCCTACTATTAACCCCATTTTCTCTTATCTCCTCTGCTACCATCCTGCAGTGTAAGATAGATTTCTATACACAATTGAGTATGTATATTATTCCCTCTTTGAGCTGATTCTGATGAGATTAAGGTTCACTCACTCCCCTTTACCTCCCGGTCTTTCCCTCCAGGGTAAAAGCTTTTTCTTATGTCTTCTATGTGAGACAATGTATCCCTTTCTACCTTTCCCCTTCTCTTTGTCCCACAACATTCCTCTCTTACCTGTTAATTTTACTTTTTAGATATCATCCCTTCATATTCTAATTACACCTGTGCCCTTTGTATACATATACATACACACATACATATATAAACATATATAGGGGCAGCTAGGTGGTACAGTGAGTGGCTCAGAGTCAGGAGGACCTGAGTTCGGTTCCAGCCTTAGACACTTAACACACACACACACACACACACACATACACACACACACACACACACACTAGCTGTGTAACCTTGGGCAAGTTAGTTAACCTCAATTGCCCCCCAAAAAGGCAAAAAAACACCTACAAAACAAAGCATACACACATACACACTCCTTCTTATTACTGTAATAATGAGAAAGGTCTTATGAATTACAAGTATTATCTTATCATGTAGGAATGTAAATAGTTTAACCTTATTAATTCTTTTATGGTTTCCCTTTTCTGTTTAGCTTTTTATGCTTCTCTTGCACCTTGTATTTGAAAGTCATATTTTTCCATTCAGTTCTGGTCTTTTCATTAATCATGCTTGAAATTCCTCTATTTCATTTAATATTCAACTTTCTCCCTGAAGGATTATACCTAGTTTTGCTGGGTATGTGACTCCTTGGCTCTTTTGTCCTCCAGAGTATTGTATTCTAAGCTTTCTGATCCTTTAATGTAGAAGCTGTTAAATATTGGGTTATCCTGACTGTGCACTATCATAGTTAAATTGTTCCATTCTGGCCACTTGCACAATTTTTCTCCTTGATCTCTGAACTCTGGAATATGGTTACAATATTCCTGAAAGTTTTCATTTTGAGATCTCTCTTTTTTTTTGTTAACTAGTTTATTTTTAGTTTTCAACATTCACTTCCACAAGATTTTGAGTTCTAAATTTTGTACCTCTCCCCTCCCTCTGCCCCAAGATGGCATGCATTATGATTACCATTCCCCTAATCTGCCCTCCCTTCTATCCCACACCCCCACTTCTTTTATCCCTTTTCCCTCTGTTTTCTTCTAGGTCAAGATAGATTTCTATACTCCATGGCCTTTATGTTTTATTTCCCAGTTGCATTGAAGAACAGTTTTGCTTTTAAAACTTCCAGTTCCACATTCTCTCTCTCCCTCCCTCCCTCCCCACCCACTTTCATTGAGAAGGAAATCAATTTGATAGAGGTTATACCTTTGTAGTCATGCAAAACACTTCTATAATAGTCATGTTGTACAGGACTCCTTCCTATCCTGCCCCCATTTATTCCATCCTCTCCTTTGATTCTGTCCCTCCTCAAAAATGTTTGGTTCTGATTACTCCCTCCTCCCATTTGCTCTCCCTTCTGTCATCCACCTCCCTTATCCCCTTTCCCCCTACTTTCCTGTAGGGTAAGATAGATTTTTTCATACCCAATTGAGTATGTATATTAATCCCTCCTGAAGTCAAATTTGATAAGAGTAAGGTTCATTAATTTCCTTTCACATCCCCCCTCTTCCCTTCCATTGTAAAAGCTTTTCCTTGCCTCTTTTATGTGAAATAATTGTAATGGTAATAGAAATTTAAAGATCGTCCTTGCTCCTTAATTAACCTAAAGGAGTTTGAAGACCTTCCTTGATTTGAAGATTTTCTCTGTCCTCGATGGGAGGAGCTTGCTGAAGGGTGGAGCAGAGGTCACAGAAAGCTAGGAGTCTGAGAAGTTAGAGCAGGAGGAAGTAGAGGTCACACCCAGGAAGATAGCTAGGCTTGTGAGTGTTTGCTTCTGGGAAGGTTAAAGGATGATGTGGCTCTCTGTAGTGTTATGATGTATTAACTTCTTTGCTACTGTGATGGATTTGACTTTCTGGTGTTGGGATTTGTTCATCTTGTGTCTCTTTTGCTTTTGTTTTCTATATGGAAAGTCTATGATATTTTGTGATTGAGAACTATGCAGGCATATTGCATTGGTGCTACAGACAGAAGTTTGCCCCATACTGACAAGAAAGCAGGAGAATCAAGGAGGCCAAACAAAGTTCAGGGAGATAATGGAGGATTTCAGTCATCAGGAGGTTACTGATACATTAAGCAGATACATCCAAAGGATGGGAGAATCCTTAGCGTCTTGGATGCTGAGAATCAGTGATGATGGGATGGAGGAGAATGGGTTAGATAGCATGGATTGCTTCAGATTTATAGGTATTATTCAGAATCCTTTTGTCCAGCAAGCTTTTAGAGATAGCCATGTTCAAGGAGGTAACAATATGACCAATCTGTCAGCTTTAGCTGCCTGATGGATGTAATAAAATGTATCCTACTAATTCTATGTGGCCTGGAGACAGACCCTGTTAATAACTTAGGGACTGCATGAGAAAGCTAAAAGAGGAGGTAATGAAAGCTGCTATCATTTTTGGAGATGCAAATGTGTATCATGATATCCCCTTAGCAGTTCCTCATAGAAATATCATAGTGAAGATGGCTTCTCCTGCTTATAAGCATCTGCTTCTGACTCTACTAATCGGTGAAATAGGAAACCCTCTTTCAGAGGTGCTGGATAAGATTTCAGAGCTAAGTGACTTAGGAGAATGGATAAAAGATAAATTTCTTGAGAGAGAAAAGTAAATAACCAGTGGATTCAAAGTCAGAATAGATTGACAAGAATTGTTTACTGCTCCTTAAAAACCCTAAGGGAATTTGAAAATTTTCCCTATCCCCTAATAGGCTGAATGTAATCACATGGAGCCAGTGGTGGGAGGAGTTCGTTGAAGGGTGGAACAAAGCCCACAGGAAGCTGGGAGTCAGAGCAGTTTTATTTTGTGATTGAGAACTATACCTCTCCCTTTCTCCTCTCAATAGATTCCTCTCTCACCCCTTAATTTTATTTTTTATATATCCTTTCATATTCCACTCACCCTGTGCTCTCTGTCTATACACACATACACACACACACACACATATATATATATATACACACACATATATGTATATGCATGTATGTATATGTGCATGTGGGTATGCGTATGTATATGCATGTGTGTATATGTGTATGTGGGTATGCGTATGTATATACATCTGTAAAATGAGACGGAGAAGGAAGTGGCAAACCACTCAATTATCTTTGCTAAGAAAACTCCTAATGGGATCATTAAGAGACAACCGAAAGGCCTGAGTAACAACAGCAATGGGAAGACAGACACATTTATCCAGTTTCAGTCAAGCTGTGAATAGGTCCACATATTTTTTCAAAATAATTTGAAATCAAATAAGACATAATAATAACTTCCTTATGTCCCTTTTCTCAATGTCTTTACTTTGTATATAGGTCAAGGACGTCAAAGTCAGGAAAAAAAAAGCCAAACAATTCTACATGTAAGAAGCTACATATAACCGTTTTTTAATTGTAGAAAACAGAACTTGAAATGACAGAAATGCCCATCTACTAGAGGATGGCTGAACAAATTTTAATCTTAAAAATGTAATGAGTTATTAATTGTACTATAAAAAATGAAGAATATTTAAATTCACAGAAACAGAGGAAAACATTTTGTGAACTAATGTAGAGTGAAATAAGCTGAACTAGGAGAATAATATGCACAATGACTATAGTAATGTAAATAATAATTCCAATTATGATTAACTCTAATGACCAATCTCAGTCCTGGATAATAAAGGTTGGATCACTTTTCCACCAATAGAGAAACTGATAGGTAATAGTTCATAACCTGGCTCTTCTACCTAATTTCTGACCATGGACAAGTCACTTCACCTACTTGGTTTCACATTCTTTATTTGGAAAATGAGGGGGTTGAACCATATGGATTTTAAAATCCCTTCCCAATCTAAGTCTATGAACTAGTTCCTACGAGCCTATGAATCTGGGAAGAGAAAGAGATGAGTGTAAGGGGAATGGGATATCAAAAGGAAATAACAGAGGGAAAACTCTTTACTTAGAGCAGTAGTTCATGATAAGAGGGATTTGGTGAGCAGACATTTGGAAGAAGGATGGAGGGACACATCAGGTATAATAGCATGGTGCCTTAAAAGGCTCTTGTTCTCAGGTAACTGAAAAGTACAACTGCTCATGTTTACGTGGCTTCTAATAGTGGGGTATGAAGCAGGATATCTCCTGTATAATTATTGAATCTAGTGACTGCATATGTTTTTTTTTCCCTTCCATTGTATATTGACCTCAATAGGTAATTTCATTTGCTGAAAGAAAGTTAGTGAAAGGACTTGATTCAATGACATGTAAATGACTTGTGCAACACAGTTTATCAAAATACCCCCAAGAGTCCAGGTTTCTGTAAGGGAGGGAAATCACAAATAGAAGACTACCCATTATTGTAATCGCAACATTATATGTGCAGTTTTCAGGCAAGGTGGCTTCAAAGGATTTGGCTAATTTATATTTGGTCATGACTTTTTGGGCAGGAACTTTTGCCAGCCCTCGAAATCAATCCAACCAAAATTTAGGGATGGGAGTGATCTGAACATGAATAATGCCTTCAGATAAGGGACTGAGTGTGCTATCAAAGGGGATTTTGTTCTCTGAGGTCCTTATAAGAACAGTTGTTCTCAGTCCATGCAGCATAGGTAACGTCGATACCATGCCTGCTATGAAGTGGCTTCTGCTCCTTTTCTCGGTGGCCCTGTTGGGCTTGAGCTCAGCTCAAATGACTGATGAAGGTAAGTGGGGAACACAAGAAATCTGTGATCAGGTTAGGAGGTTCTTTGGGGTGGGGGTGATGTCAAGGTCTCATTCAAGTGAAGGCACTTGGGATTGCCCATTCTGAGTTTTTCAGATATTTTTGCCTTCCTAGAGGTAGATAATTAGGAGCTGGTATTTTTATTTTCCATGTTATGATGACTCCTCAAATCTCTTTTAAGCCCTGGGTTTGAATCCAAGCCCAACCTATTCTTAAAGCAATATTTATTCTTTTCTTCAGTCATCTACACTCCTTTCTGTTGCTATTCATGCACAATGCTCCATCTTTCCATATGTTTTCCACCTATTTGCCCCACCTGCAGCCCATTTGTCACTCATCTCTACCTCTTAGGACCTGTGCCTTCTGTTAAAGTTCTATTTGTCAACTCCTATAGGAAACCTATTTTGGTTTCCTGCCTTACTCCCTGTTCAGATATTACCTTCACCTAAGAAATTATATTTTTTTACATATATTGCATTTTATTTTCTACTTGCATGTTGTTTTCTCAAATAGACTTTAAATTCCTTAACATCAGGGACTGTTTCTTCTTTCTTTGTACACACAGAACCTAACAAAGTGACTGGTACACAATAATAACATTTTAATTAATTGAATTGAATTATCAGGCAAAAAATGTTGATAAGAAAAGTAAAACATTTTCTATCTCTAATGAAATATTTCTATTACTTGGACAAAAAAAGTCAGTACATTTAGAAATATATAGATGACTGAATTTTTTCATTTTTCCATACAGATTTTGACACTGTATAAACATCCACTTCAATTCTTTCATTTACTACATTGACTCATGATCCCTCTATGACAAGACCTCTCCACCAGAGACTAAATTTTCCCATAAAGAGTTGTGAATTCTTCCTCAGCAATCAGGCCCTTTATTCTGCATGAAGCAGAAGCTGTATCTTCATTATATCAGCAATCAATCAATCAACAAGGATTTATTGCTGGGGAAGCAAAACAACATTGGTGAAACAAAATTAGAGTGAAGCAGTTTCTATCTTCATTGACCTGACATTATAATCAGATGTTACATGACAATGAGGTTTTTTTTTTCATTGAAAAGGGATCCTCATACTCCAAACTCATCTAAACTTTTTAAATATGCCAAAATTGAGTATTCTGCCCAATAAAATTAAGGTGTTGGAATGAAAGTTTATGTTTTTTTTATATGAAATGTGTTGGCAACATATATAGCTGGCTTAAGTGGGGAGACAATAATGTCCAACATATGCGATCTCAGAACTCTTAAATCATATTAGTGTTGTACCACTCTCAAACATAGCTATAATCGAGGGATGGAATGACAACTCCATAGGGAATAAATCTGAAACTTCTTCTCCCAATACAGATCTATTTGAAACTGCTCAACAAGTTCGTGCCATAGAGAGTTTCTTTGAGTACTGAGAGCAGTAACCATTTTGCCCATGTTCAAATGGTCAATAGATGTCAGAAGCAGAATTTGAAGGCAGGAGTTTTTGGCTCTGAGGCTATTTAGATCCTCTGTGCCATTCTTCTTCTCAGTGAGATTATAATCACCATTTTCCAGATGAAGAAACTCAGGGTCAGAGAGGTTAAATGGCTTTCCCCCAGCATAGTTAGCTAGTAGTTTGAAAGTTATGGCGTGAACACCAGTTGCTTGACTCTTAGTCTCGTTCTTTAGAGAAAGGCAATATGCTGGGTTAAAAGAAAAGTTTTCAGAATCAAAAGACCTAGATTAAAGTTCTACCTTTGCCAGTATCACCTTGGGTAGCTCACAGTGCCTGGCACATGGTTCAAAGCTTAATAAAGCTTGTTGGCTTGACGATCTTCCTTGAATTCCTCCATTTTTTTCCTTAGAAAACAACAAAGTTGAATTAGGTAATCTTTAGAATATCCTCCATTTGGAAATTCTCTGATCTTTAATTTTGTGTGAAAACACATATTCTAATAGACTAAATATCTTTTTAACATGGTGATATTTAGCTCTCTTGGAATTCTACCAAAGCAAAAAGGGTATTATTTCCTTCCCTTTGCAACTTGAAGTATAAGACCAAAGAAGACATTATCCAAGTTTAAGGTCATATTGACCCAGAAAAAAAAAAGTTGTGGACTAAAGTGAAGATGCAGAAAAGTTTGTCCTTACTTATTATTTCATATTTTCCCCTATAGAGTATGAAGAAGAAGACCCCGAAGAGAACACAGGTAAGACTGGTGGGTAGAAAACATTCTAACATATAGCTAGATGTAATGTAATGCCAAGGAAACTTTATGTTCCATTACTATCACACTGGACTTCACTTTGACTTTTCCGTTGAAATTGTCTCTATATGCATCACAAAGTAGGACCTTCCACGGGGTTTCATATCATAAATTGGGTAGGGCTGTGATTGGACCTCTCCTTTTTTTTTTTAATGATTCTTTAATTGAGAGCAGCAGCTCTTTGAAATGTGTTCTTTGTCACAGGATGAGGCAATTTATGAGAAATTCTGCCCCAGTTTGGGGGAAAAAAAACAAACAAACAACTATTTGTCCTGGCCCCATATAATTCTAGAAATCTTACTTCATTCACCTTCACCCTCTTAAATAGCTAGAATGTGTGAGATCAATAATAATTCAATTCATGAACATAAATCTTTGGGAGGCAGGCTACCAATATTTAAATCCAATCTTTCCCTCTATTTCCTTCATTCCTTCCTTCTCCCACTTCATTCTTCCCTACCATACTCCAAAATACTACTTTTGCTAAACAACACCATTTAATTGCCCCATGTACTAGGAAATTCATGGGACAGAATCTTCTTTAAATCACAGGCCAAGAGGCCATGCTGAAGTGTTTTACTTTGTACCACTCAGTCAGAAGAATTAACACATTATAAATACTTAATAAATTTTGAATCATGGACAGAGTTCAAAAGTAATGCAAAAAAATTGTTAAAAATTCATGCACAATCTCATAAAGCTTGGTTTTAATTTCCTACATATATATTAAGCAGAAAATTGGAACTTTGTAAGAAATATGTAGGAGGTATCCATACATATGGAACATGTGGGCAACCACAGATGTGGGGATGCATATGTAAGAAACACATATCACCAAGACACAATTAAAGGGATAAATCATGCTCTTGATATAGTATGTTACCAATGTCTTCTACTGCTGTCATTATACGAGTCTAGTTTTGACCTATTCCCTGCCAATCAATAAAAGATCTTCCATCATATAATCTCATCTACATTTATTGGAGCCTGGGATAAACCTGGATCCCTTAAATAAACCTGGATCACCCTCACTGAACAGTACTAAAAAGGTAGCAAGGGCTTTGTCCTTTGGACAATTAGACTATGCCACAAACTAGTCTGTCTACATCCACTGAATAGCTGACCTCTTCCTTCATCTGACTTTTTTCTACCTGCGCTCTCTCCTCTTAGAGTATGAAGAAAATTCAGAAGAATCTGTAGATATACCAACACCATATGACTCTGAGTCAGATGATCAGAACTCTGGTGAGAAATAAGGCAACAAGCCCTTTGACAAGTATCAAGGTAGTTACTATAAACATGGGCCTCCAGGTCCCCATGGAGATGATGTATCAGGAGATTCATACCCAGGTATTCCATCAGGTCATCACCGAGGAGGTCATCCAGGTGGCTGGCAAGGAGGTCATCCAGGTGGCCCACGAGGAGGTCGTCCAGGTGGCAGACAAGGAGGCTTTCCAGGTGGCCGGCAAGGGGGTCCTAAGGGTGGCCGGAGAGGGGGTCCTCCAGGTGGCCGGCAAGGGGGTCCTATGGGAGGCCAGAAAGGGGGCCATCCAGGTGGCTGGCAAGGAGGTCGTCAAAGTGGACGTCAAGAAGGCCGTCGAGGTGGACGTCAAGAAGGCCGTCGAGGTGGCCGTCAAGGAGGCCGTCGAGATGACCAGTAAGGAAATGGTTCAGTGCCCCCACCTCCAAGGTATTTCATTTATTTTTCTCAGTTAAACATTATTCATGTTTGAATATGTCCTGGTTGTTAACTCACATCATATTATTCACCCCCCCCCCATTTTTATAGCTCTTTTTCCCATTAGTTCTATTAGTCTGACTCTTCACTCGTTTCCCAACTATTTGCTCATTCTGCTTCTCCCTGAACTATTCTCCTTGGCAGAGAGAGAGACAGACAGAGACAGAGAGAGACAGAGAGACAGAGAGAGAGAGATCAAACTGCATCTATTCTTTTCTCCCTTTCCTTTATGCTACTCATCTCTACCCTTGGCCAGGGTCTCTCTCCAAATTTTGCTTTGTCTTCTTTTTAAAACTTCAGTAATGGATGACTTTGCCATTGCCATTAACCAAGAGACCACATCAAGCACAGTACAGCTCCTCTGAGCCTCTTCCTTTCTTGTTTCAGTGTATGAAATGGAAGACAGGCATTCAGGAGGAGTCCTTCAAGTCCTCATGTGAACCATGATATTGAGACAGCACAAATATTCTCTTTCTCTTTCTTTACAATGCCAATAAATACATGAGCAATTAAACATTGACTCCTGATTCTCTTTATGGTGTTTTGTGTTTCCCTCAACTTTCAATCATTCTAGATACAGGGAAAGAAGTAAGGTCTTGAGCTATTTGGTGCTTGGCTGATTCCAGATTATTCTGTGGATGCACAGTTCTGACTTGAACTTTGTGGCATAATTTTGAATGCCCAAAGTGTATTTTGCTTAAGGTTGAATGGGGACCATGCATATAACAAACATTTTTGAGCCTTTGTAAAGTTCATAATTCTTGAAAGATATAAAGAAGTAGAATGTTAAAAGGTCCTTAAATTTAAAGGTCCAAAATCTTTAAGCATTTCCTTGTAAAAGAGTCTGTTTTCCTTTCTTTTTCTATTTTATTGAAAAGAATGAAAAATGTAAGACCACATCTTATGGTTCCCCAAACCACCCTTAATCAATATGCATTTAGGAATTTAGGGAATGCCTACTATGTGCCAGCACCCATAAGGTAATATATATGGAAAGGCAGAAACAAAGGATGAAACCCAAAGAAAACAGCAACAACATCTTCAATAAGAAACAACAAACAATTTCTGTTCTCAAGTAGTTCGTAGTCTAATAGTGGAGACAACATTCAAACAACTATGTACAAAAAACAATATACCTACAGGGTCAATAAAAGTTAGTCTCAAAAAGAAGGCACTAATTTTAAAGAGAACTTGGAAAGGCTTCTTATAAAAGGTGGGGTTTTAGCTGAGACTTGAAGGAAGCCAGAAGATAGGATGAGGAGGGAAAGAGTTCCAGAAATTGGGACTGGCCATTAAAAAATGCTCACAGATGAAATATGGATTGTCATGTATAAAAAACAAGGATTATTGAATCACATAGTGCAATAAGGGAATTAAGGTTTTTTTTTAAACTCCCCAAAACTAAAAAGGTAAAAAGTGGTCAGGTTATAAAAGTCTTTAAAAACTAAAGAAAGGATTTAATATTTGATCCTGACATTAATAGGGAACCACTGGAGTTTATTGAATAAATGGTGACACATTCACACCTGTGCTTTAGGTCAAATCAATTGTCCAGATAAGTGAAGGATGGATTAGAGTGGAGAGATAATGTCCCTTTAGATTGGAGTAAGCCTCAAGCAGTTTCATCCATGCTTCTCCCCTGCTTCCTTTAAATTACTGTTGCAAAGAAAAAAAAATGTTCCCACATATCAGAAACCTTCCTAACACCCAGCCCTCCCCCATTTCAAAGAACCCCTAAGGTTCAATATTTCTCCAGTCCTCTCTCAGTTCTAAAATCCCTTCACTTTTTGTCTGTGTATGCCCCAGCCCCAGTATTATGAGGTCTTCTTCTTAGGTGGTTCCAGATGCTTAGGGGAGAAAGAAAAATGGTGACTGCGACAATTTCTGCACCAGGGTGGGAGAAATATATTGCACATCTTTGAAATCCTTTCTGGTCTCTCATGGATTTCTCTCTGTTTTGATCTTTGTAATTACATGTTTAAGATGACTTTTTAAAAATTCCATCTGTCTTAGGGATAGTTATGGTATCAGAAAGAGCACTAGATTTAAAGCTGGGTAACTGGAATCTAAGTCTCGCTTCTCTCACTGTGTGACATTGGGCAAGTCATTCACCTAGTGTCATACATTTCCTCATCTGCAGAATACAGTAATAATTTTTTTCTTGCCAATCCTCACAAGTTTATTATAGGATCCAATGAAATAATACACATAAGTACTTTTGAAATCATGAAGTGCTTTATAATATATTACACTCACTCTCCATGATGTGTTCCTAATATTTTCAAAATATTTACCTGAGTAGACTGGGGAATATGGAGTGGAATACATGCATCATACTATTTTCAAGCTTTCACAGTAGCTAGAGGGAATCATCATCAGAGCACTGGAATTGGATGCAGAAAAACCTGAATAAGAACCTTGCTTCAGATATCATCTACATGACCTAGGCAAGTCATTTAACCTCTTCCATCCTCAGTTTCCTCACTGGTAAAATGGATATAATAATAGCCCACAGGTTTTTTGTAGGGATCAAGTGAGTTAATATCTGAAAATACTTTAAAAATCATAAAAACTACATGTGTTAATATTTTGTAGTGTAGTGGTAGTAGTAGTAGTAGCAGCAGCAGCAGTAATATTGGTAGTGGTGGTTGTGGTGGTGCTAGTAGTAGTAGTAGTAGCAGCAGCAGTAATATTGGTAGTGGTGGTTGTGGTGGTGCTAGTAGTAGTAGTAGTAGTAGTAGCAGTAGCAGTAGTAGTAGCAGCAGCAGTAGTATTGGTAGTGGTGGTTGTGGTGGTGCTGGTAGTAGTAGTAGTAGTAGTAGTAGTAGTAGCAGTAGTAGTAGCAGCAGCAGTAGTATTGGTAGTGGTGGTTGTGGTGGTGCTGGTAGTAGTAGTAGTAGTAGTAGTAGTAGTAGTAGTAGTAGTAGCAGTAGCAGTAGTAGTAGCAGCAGCAGTAGTATTGGTGGTGGTGGTTGTGGTGGTGCTGGTAGTAGTAGTAGTAGTAGTAGCAGTAGCAGTAGTAGTAGCAGCAGCAGTAGTATTGGCAGTGGTGGTGGTGGTAGTAGTAGAAGTGGTGATAGTAGTAGTAGTAG
>NW_027187332.1:16049044-16053265 GCF_028583685.1 Petaurus breviceps papuanus | reverse complement strand
GCAGCAGTAGTATTGGTAGTGGTGGTTGTGGTGGTGCTGGTAGTAGTAGAAGTGGTGATAGTAGTAGTAGTAGCAGTAGTAGTAGCAGCAGCAGTAGTATTGGTAGTGGTGGTTGTGGTGGTGCTGGTAGTAGTAGAAGTGGTGATAGTAGTAGTAGTAGCAGTAGCAGCAGTAGTAGTAGCAGCAGCAGTAGTATTGGTAGTGGTGGTTGTGGTGGTGCTGGTAGTAGTAGAAGTGGTGATAGTAGTAGTAGTAGCAGTGTAATGGTCTCTTCTATTTTTGTCTTAGTCTCTGTTTTTTTCTGTTAGTCTCTATTACCCATGCACTTTGTGGAGCTCATTCATTGTTTTAGAATGGAAGGATTCTTCAAGATTCAGAGAAAAGAACAATTGGCCTACTTGGACTAGTGTGAACTAGCCTTTAAGATACATCAAACTTTCTTGACTAATCAAACAAATTTGCTTTTGCAGTAGGCAAAATATGATTACTCTTGATTAGGCAGTTCCCATGATAAAAGAGTGGAATCTTCTGTTGAGATAATATAACTATCTTTAGAGTAAATTTTTGGCAGCATCTTATTACTTTAAATTGAAATGTGACAAAGAACCTTGATGTTAAAAATGTTATTTACCTAAGCAACACATTTTGGAGTTATCAGTTATATTTAGTTTGGAAGAAGGAGTTGATGATGGAATAGTTAGAAGAGCATAGAATGGAGAATTAAAAAGATTATTCTTGTGAAACATTCATTTAGGTGGGAAAGAAGGAAAGAGGGGAGAAGGGAAGAAAGGAAGGAAGATGAAGGCAAGGGAAGGAAGGAGGGTGGGAGGGAATAAGGAGGGAGAAAAGAAGGAAGGAGCATGGGAAGGAAAGAAAGTATTTATTACTCTCCTGTTAGTTTACTTTTTTTCTTTTTTTTTGGAGGTTTATTGGGGTTAAGTGACTTGGACTTGATCAAGGTCACATGGCTAGTTTTTGTGTTAAGTGTCTGAGGCCAGATTCGAACTCAGGTCCTCCTGACTTCAGGGCTGCCACCTAGCCACCCTCTATTAGTTTACTTTCATCCCCAAATGGGAAAGAATATAAATCTAAGGGGATACTTTGTGGCTAGTCAATGCCTTGACAAGGGTTGTTATAATTATGATTGGTTCCTTGATTAACCAGAATTTTCAAAATTAGTCTGCTCTGCTTTCTAATTTTCAATGGATTGTAATGACACAGGCCTACTTGACCTTGAGGTACTGCCTGACTCCCAGTAGCACAGATTCTTTTGCTATACTAGACAGTCCAGGACATGACTCACCAATGCTGTTTACTGGTTTTCTCCTACTGTCATCTTTCCCCTAGATTTTCCTGGTTTTTCTTACCATTCCTCCTCCCCCAACCATTCCCAACAGCCTACTGACCTTTCAGTCATTTTAGAACAGGTTTTGCTTTAAAGGAATTTACTATAAGAGAAACTTAAAAACTCACATTCATGCATAATCAGTGAAAACGAGTAATATTTACAAGTTACATATACAGAGTATTCATTCAACTTGGCTTTTTCTGAGCTCTAGTCCCTTTCCTTCTGGGTCTTCTTCTGTAAGGTTTTCCCCTTCATATTAGCTCAGTTCTGCTTCTCTTACTTCAGTTTTGTATGCCAACTCACTATGTCTCAATTCTCTTCACCAGTGATGGTTCTAGGGGTCAAGAGCCTGGAGCAGGTACTGACCTCATCATTTCCACAGAGTAGACTCCATACCTATTGACTATGACCTGGACAAGTGCCCTGGTTTCCAGGCCAAAAAAAGATTCATTTATAAATTTTTGTTAACATTATCTCCCCTCAGTTTTCTGGCTTGGAGCTTTCCACCTTCTTCTAAAGGAGGGATTCTAAACCATGAAGCTGCCATGGATATATTTCAGGATGTGCATGAAATTGGATGGGAAAAATCACCATGATGAGGTGTGGCCTCATCTTGTCTGTACCTTCCATACTGTTCTAAGCATGGAATCTCCTGTCAAAAGAGTAATTCTATGGTTCTTAGTCCACTCCTGCCTTCTACAGATTGACAGCTACTCCAGACACTATTGACCCCCAATTAGAGTTGGCTATAGATATAAGGCACAATCCTGGGAGGTCTTCAGATGAAGGGCATTCATAGGTGAGTTTGTAAAACTAGAGATAAAAATAAGCACATACCATAGGAATATAATGAAGGATAACTTTGTTGAGGAAAACAACTTGTTAATTACCTCTATACTGACATATTAAGGCATGGTCTCAGACCTCATCTCTTAAGACCCCTTCAGATTTTGCTGCTGTATTGGTTTTGATTCTGTTTTTGTTTTATACAAGGTTTACTGCTTTACACCCTTCAGTTCTTAGACTTATATTTCATGCAATTGATGTTGTAAGGTTAATATGTTATATTACCTGAATGTTAGATTCCAATAAAAGATCCTCCCTCACCTGGGCTCCTCAAACAAGGAAGTCTTTGGTCAGTATTTGTAGCACCAATGCAATATTCACAGATCCCACAATCACTATAAATATACCGACATTGTGCTCAGTTTCAAAATACAACAGACTCTCCTATAGAAGACTGAAGCAAAACATTTATTCAGACACCAGAAAACCGCATCCCAAAACTGGCAAGCCAATTCCATTATAGTAGCAAAGATGTTAATAAGCCATAATAGTACAGAGAGTCACACTGTCCTTTAGCCTTCCCATAAACCAACACAAGACCAATATTTGCTAACAAGTCTGTCTCCCTCAGAAGCATGCTCTCCTTCCAATCATCTAGCTGGCTCTGACTGCCAGCTTCCTGTGGGCTCTGCACCACCCTTCAGCAAACTCCTCTCACCACAGGCTCCATGTGATTACATTCAGCCTATTAGGGGGAAGAATATATTTTCAAAGCAGAGAAGGTCTTCAAATTCCCTTAGGCTTATTAAGGGGCAGGGAAGATCTTTAAATTCCCATGACCATTACAGTATTATGTGAAGGAAGAGATTCTTCTCACAAATTAGATTCCATAGCAGGTTATACTCTTCCTCTATTCTTATTATTGAATATATCAGTGAAATTTTGAGTTTATCCATGTGGTTAGTCATTCCACTAAAGCCTTCCATGCTCGTCCATCTTCAACAGAGGATGAACCCATGCTGAACTCTCTCTTAGCATGCAATATTACCAATGGACCATATTAGTTCCAAATATTTGACCAGCCTAACTCCCATCAACAGCTAAAGAACAATGGAGTGATGAATGGTGGATATGAGCAGGCTACAACATATCACAAATGAGGAATTATTAAGGAAAAGTGATAGAAAAGATGTCATCAATGAAACATGTAACTTGAATTCAGACATGCTCAGGCTGATTTTTATAGAGACCTATTCAGACTGATACCTCTACTGAGAAGGAGAAGTGTGAGAAATGTAGCTGAGAATCTTGGGAACTATAGTTCTGGAGGGATGGTATTCTCTCACAGCCCTGAAAGAGGTTGGGAATGTAGTGAATTTTTGAGCTGGAAGGGTTCACATTAGTCACATAATGCTTTGAATTAGAGGTGGTCTAGTAGAGAGAGGTTAGATGGAGTGAGAAGAAAGACACTGAAAGGAGAGTGTTGCTATAGAGAGAATGATAGCAACAGGAGAGGTGGTGCCAGAGATGAAAGATCAAAATGGGAGAGACATGCCTCAGTAGACATTTGTGATTCACATTCCAAGGCTAGAGACTGTTTAGCTATGCTTTATACTTTTGAATGACTTTAAGAGCTAACTTAAGCTAACTTTTCCTTATTATGCTTTTTTTCCCCAACAGATGCTTGTAAATTTTTCCTATTTCTTTACATTGTTGCCTCTTTGTGACTTTTGTTTTATATAAAAATCCATGATGGACCATGACTGCTTTGTGCTATGTGATCAAATGTTTTATTCCTAGCTAGGTAAACACAAAATGAGTATGCCAGTGACTTTCTGGATATACCCAACATTTAACTTGGATATCTAGATCTCTGTCTACATAAAGCATTTTCCCTGTGAGAGGATTTTGTAGTGACTTTTATCAATCACTTCTATTTAAGAGCTACTATAATAGCAAAGTAAAGCAACCAGCTCAATACTAGGCTGACGTTGAGCTAGCTATGTGTTGTAATTCAACTCAAATCTCTATAATGCAGGGTTTTCAGACAAGTCTCCTATTTCCAAGAGAGGGTTTTGTTGGAGTTA
>NW_027187332.1:16022296-16049034 GCF_028583685.1 Petaurus breviceps papuanus | reverse complement strand
AGGGAGAGGCAGAGTCAATATGTCAGGGTAAAGGGAAGGCCTCTCCTGAGCTCTCCCCCAAACTCTTCCAGATATCTTGAAATAATGACTCTGAACACATTCTAGAGCAGCAGAACTCACAAAAAGTCAGTGAAAAATTGTTCCAGCCAAAGAAAACTTAGAAGGTCAGCAATAAAGGTCTGTTGTACCAGGATGAGAGAAGAGTGTAGTCAAGTATAGGCCATACCAAAGCAGACCAGGCCAGGCCCCAGCAAACCAGGAACAGACCTCAGGGTGACTGAATCAGTGGCAGCAGTGGAGGTTTTCTAGGCCTCTCAACACATAGATTACAAAGGCAACTTAGAAGGTGAATAAGAAAGATCTGTCACACCTGAGTGAGAGTGGAACACAGCCCAGTGAAGACCTGGCACCAGAACCAGGAATAGGCTTTGAGAGCCAATGAATCAGCAGCAGCAGAACCTGCTTCCATATCTCTCAGCCCATAAATGGTAAGGGAGTTGAACAACTGATCAGAAGAAGATTATAGGGATTCCTTTGCTAACACTGAGGCAGGATTCTGTTGCTTTGCCCATACTTGGATCCACATTGCAGTCCTGGGTGGCAATGACAGGTGAGGAAATGCACTGGTACACCAGAGCTTGTGGTTGCCATGGAGCAGTGACACTTCTTACAGTATTAGGATTGAAAAGGTTACTTGTGGTCAATCACATAGCAGAACAAAGGCCAGGAGAGGACTAAACACACCTCTCCTTAGAGCATACTACCTTGAAAACTTGTGGGTCCCTAGAAGTATCTCTGAAAATAGCTGCATAAAACCCTTGAAACTTGGGACTGTGTACCCTCAACCCTGGAAGCAGAACTCTACTTTAAAATGAGTTAAAAGTCAAGTAATTACCTGGGAAAATGGACCAAAAAACAGAAAAAAAATTCTGACCCTGGAAAGTTACTATGGTGACAAGAAAGAACAAAATACACACTCAGAAAAAGATAACAAAGTCATACACAATCAATTTGGTGTAGTAATCTATCTTACCCTATAAGAAAGTAGGAGGAGAAGGGGATAAGTGGAGGGGGTGCTTATAGAGGGAGGACAGATTGGGGGAGGGGATAGTCAGAAGCAAAACACTTTTGAGGAGGGATAAGGTGAAAAGAGGAAGAGAATAGAATAAATAGTGATGAGAATGAAATAGAGAGAAAAACAATTAGCTATAGTAATAGTAAAAAATTTTTGAAAAAAAAACAACAAAAAAAAAAACCAACAAAAAGGGGGCAGCTAGGTGGTGCAGTGAGTGATGAATGAGAGTGGGTTGTCAGGGCCCTTCAGGCATCTTAAAATAAAGAATTTAGACTGATACTAATAGTTGTAATCTCCATTTTGAGGATTAAAAAAATTCTGAAAGGTCTACTCTTCCCTGAGCTTCCTCTCCCCATGGTTTTCTAGTAACAAGTACTATTGTATATTCTTTTAGATTCTTTTATCTTAGCATTTCTTGTTCTTTGATTTTGTGTCATGTATAAAGAAACCCTGGGTACAGTCATGAAAGCTAGTGTTATACACTTACTTTGTGCCCAAAAAAGGAAGAAAACAAGTAAAGGGTTAGTTGGAAATACACAAGATTTAAATTAAGACAGAGGGGCAAACTTCTGTCCACATGTTAAGAATTTTCCTAACTGGGGACTCTGAATTATTGTAACAATATTAATAACTTTTTGATGAATATAAGCATCACAAAATAGTAAAGACATGAACTTCAAGCAATTGTTTTCCCTCTTAGCCCAAATCATACTAATTGTTTTAATGAAGTATGAATGGGTATTTCTCTAGCAGCTGATATGAAAATGAAATATAGCTATGCCTGGAAGGACTTTCAGAAATAAAAGAGGGAATAAAAGGAAATGAGTACTAACTGGCTGCCTTTTAGAGACACATCCATCGCATTACCTATTGCCAATAGAAATTGATCGTTAATATAGTTAACTATCCCCTAACCCCTAATAGTTAACAGGGGTTATTCTGGAAATGAACTTTCAACTTACTAGTTTCTTGGTTTCTTTTAAATTGTCTTTATCCAGCTAATTATTTTTAAGAATGTTTATCTTTTCCCCTTTAGATCTGTCTATTCGAACTTCTGGAGAAAGGGAAAAAAAAACTACCTTGATAATCCAGATGATTTCCATAAATCTGCTGCCACCAATAGGGTGGGTGGTGGCCATCCACTAACTTGCTGCCTTCCTTGCTACAACTTCTTTTCTTGTTCCATCATTTCTTTTGCTTACCTTTAAGATCTCTTCTGAAAAATAAATATGCGAGACTATTAATTTAATAACAAAAATCAGAAAAAGATCCCATTTTCTCCTGGATAATAATCTCGCTCTGCTCCCTTTCATCTTCCAAACAAAACAAAGGGCTCTGCCGAATAGCTATCCACTGGTGCACTGGATTATTAGCTCATAAAACAGTATGGCTCTCCCATTATCCCCTAAAAAAGCTGCCATCACACTGGAAAAAATAGACAGAAAGGAACATGTCTTTGAGCACCAAGAGCAGAAGTTGAAAATAATACATGGATCTATAGCACCTCAGGATTGCTTCATTATTCTTCACTAGAAGGGCACACATATAACATGCTAGCAGAATGAGGATGAACATGCAGGCCCTATCATCTTATCAAAAATACCCCAAGCCTGAGATTGTGGAGAGACATCTGGCCAAGTTCCCTGCTCTTCAATAATGACAAACATCTAAGTTACCAAGAAAAAATTCTATTTCTTAAAAAAAAAATATATATATATATACATATATATATATATATATATGTATATATCTCCAGAAAGAGAGACCCTCATGTTTGCATGGAAACTTTTTCCAAGTTTTAGTGGGATTGATTAAGAACCTCTTTCAACAGAAATTTCTCTAGTTTGCACTTAAATTTCTCTTGTCTTTGGGCCAGCATTCTTGTCCTAACACCTATTCATAAGCTTTAAGAGAGTGAAGTAATGTACAGCTTAGCCTTTGCTCCTTCTAGTAAAGTAAGCCCAATTAATTTAATATTTCCTTAGGAATGTTCTTCAGTTATTTTTCAGTTTTGTCTGACTCTTTGTGAACCTATTTGGCGTTTTCTTGGCAAAGATACCAGAATGGTTTGCCATTTCCTTTTCCAGCTCATTTGCCTGATGAGTAAACTGAAGCAAATATGGTTAAGTGACTTGCCCAGGCTCATACAGCTAGTCTGAAGTGTCTGGGATCACATTTGAATTCAGGAAGATGAGTCTTTATGATTCCAGGTCCCAGCATTCTATTCACTGAGTCACATAGCTGCTATTCCTTAGGGAGAGCAAATGTGTTTGTTGGCATATGTTTCCTTAGATACAGCAAATGCAGGGATCTAGACCCTGCAGCCATATTCAGTCACAGTGCTTATAAAACTTAAAAGGCTATTTTCTACAGCTTGCTACTTCAATAAACAGGCTAAGTGGGATGAGAAGTAGCCTGAGGCTGCATAGATATTTCTTTCTCTAGTTATATTTCTGAATCCCAAAGCCAGTGTGGGGTGTGTATTACTAATATTCAGTACTTCTGGGTTCTGTCGGAGAGATTTTTTTTTTTCAGGGAAGAGACTAATAGAAAAAATGGAATTTAGAGAAGATGGTGAAGGATGGTTACTAAAGGATTAAGAATTTTTAGAATAAATGTGATTTGACTTTGCTTTGATTTTTCATAGCATGCTGTCTTTCCTTTTATGCATTTATCATACTCTGTTCTATTCTCTAGTATTTTATGGAATTCATCCATTTGGAGTAGCCTCAGAAGTCATGTAGTCCAACCTATGTAATATACCAAACTAATGGTCAGTGTATTGCTTTATCTCCAATTGTTGCTATTGTTGTTCAGTCATTTTGGTCTGACTCTTTGTGATCCCATTTTTTGGTGGTTTTCTTGGCAAAGCTACTGGAGTGGTTTGACATTTCCTTCTACAGGTCATTTCACAGATGAGGAAACTGGGTGATACAGGGTTAAGTGATTTGCCCAGTGTGACATAGGGTGTGTCTGAGGTCAAATGTGAATTCCCATCTTCCTGACTCCGGGCCTGCTATTCTAGGCATTGCACCACATAGCTGCCCTTCTTTCCCCTACTAGACCATAATTTATATGAGTAGTGTGTCTTATTCATGGTTTCCCAAATGCCTTGGACAGTGATATGCTAAATTTTATTGATTAACTTTTCCCTAGACCTCTGATTCCAATGATATTGCGAACTTCTGGGCAGGGAGATTCATCTTTCAATGTAGACTGATACTTGTTATGACTTGTGTGACAAGCTCATATAGACAATACATGTCAAAGGCAGTGCTTGGATGCAGGTCTTCCAAATATCAAGGCTTGATCTCTATTTACTATACCACATTGCCTTTTGCACATAATAGGACATTAAATGAATGTTTCATGAGCTGAATTTGGTTGGGGATTATTAACCTAATCAAGGTTTGTAGGACAGTAGTTTTAGAGTTGACTCTTATCTTTTGGTTCAAAAATCTTTATTTTCTAGGTAAAGCAACTGAGATTTATAGAGATATGATATAAGAATAGTAAGTGGCATCTGTCAAAATGATGCATTTAACCTTTAGGTTATAAATGTCTGATTTGACTCTTAAGGATGGGGAACTCTTAAGGATGTGGAGAATAGAGTTTAAAACAACAGATAGATAGATAGATAGATAGATAGATAGATAGATAGATAGATAGATAGATAGATAGATAGATAGATAGATAGATAGATAGATGGATAGATAGATATGGATGGATCGAGATAGAGACAGAGATAGAGATTGAGATAGACGTAGACAGCTACTTCTATAGACGTAGGCATTGATAGATGTAGATGTAGATATAAATATAGATGTAGATATACATACAGATGGACGGACTTGAAGAGAAGTGAAGTGGCTAGAAGGTGCATAGTGTCCTAGTCCTGAAGTCAGGAAGACTCATTTTTCTAAATTAAAATCTGGTCTCACAAAGTCATTGATTAGTTTTGTGACCCTGGGCAGGTTACATAACCCTGTTTGCCTCAGTTTCATCATCTGTAAATTGAGTTGGAGAAGGAAATGGCAAACCACTCTAGTATTTCTGCCAAGAAAATCCCAAATGGGATCACAAAGAGTCAGACAGTTGAGAAACAACTATACAATAACAAGTAGGGAAAGGAAATAAATCTTTCTTCTCCTTTCTTTATTCTTTCTTCATGTAACTCTGGTTTCTTTGGTGGCAGACCTTCTGACCCAGCTCCAGTCCTGATTTTAAAGCTATTACTAGTAAAAGCTATAAATTACATTCCTGAAATTGTCATCTAAGGTTGGTTGGAATCATTTTGGTCTCCTTGGTTACACCAACTTATTTCTCTTGCAAATAGCACCTTTTATACAGGTGCATGCTGAGTGATAGAGTTCCAAATTAAAAGCATCAGGCCACAGTATAGAGATTACTAGGACTCAATAACAATGTTTTAAAAAGAAGCATAAAGAAACAATTCTAAACAATACAATATTGATGCTTACTGAGGAAATAGCTCAGCGTTTTCAATTTTCCAGCTCAGGCCTGAGCCCTTCTAGGAGTTGTAATAGCTAAGCATGATAACCACATCTGCATACTATGACTAGGCACCCAGAAGTCAGTCAATGAACTTAAAAAAAAGAGATAAGGAGTAAAAGGATAATTCATTCAATAAGGAATTATCCTAAGTGCTTTACAAATGTTATATCATTTGATTCCCACAACCTCTCAAGGTAGGTGCTATTATTATTCTATTTTACAGATGAGGGAACTAAGGAAAGCAGAGGTAAAGTGACTTGTCCAGGTTTACCAGCTCTTAAGTATGCAAGGCTGGATTTGAACTCAGGTCTTCTTCATCCCAGGCTCAGCATTCTATTGACTAGGTCACTTAGCTGTCTCAAGGACAGGGCTTAGTAGTTCTCCGGACCTTGTTCAGGAAGCAATCCCAAGATTTTAGTGCACAGAGATCTGTTGTACCAACAAAAGGTACTTAATATTAGACTGAATAAGGAAAGAGGAACCACCCTACAGATAATCCTGAATCACTGTATCCAAGTTTGCCACATCTTCAGGGGGAATAGGAAATAGGACATGCCTATTAAAGAAATACACAGAGAAGATTACAGACTCCATCTTGGTTTAAACATATATTGGAAAAATGGATCAACTAGAGCATTGATAGATGCTGGGGCAGAGTCCTCCCATATCTATAGAAATCTTGGTAATTTTAAACATGGAACTTCCCATCACAGGACTGGGAGGGTCTTAAATATCAGTCAGGCAAGTTAAACTAACAATGAAAATTAGAAAATTACATAAGAAAAAATATACCATGATAATTGTACCAATTCTTGAATACATCATTGGGAAAAATAAAAATAGACTCAGTCACTTTACCTGGTGATTATTTTAAGATACTTTAAAGCATGTGTCAGGTAGAAAAAATGAAATTACCAATACTATAAAAGAATATGTTGAGGCAGGAGTGTTAGTTTCTACAACCACTGGATGGAATAATCCTGTCTGGCCAGCCCAAAAGTCAGATGGGATGTGGAGAATGACAGTAGATTATGGGCAATTGAATAAGGTGATTTCCCCCTGGTATGCTGCTGTTCTAGACACTGTCACCTTAATAGAAAGGATCCAGAAATATAATGGACTTGGTATGTAGTTGCTGATTAAGCAAATGCTTTCTTTACTATATTAATAGACTCTAAACAATGGGATGAGTTTGCTTTCACTTGGAAGGACAGAAAATATACTTTTACCCTATTTCCACAAGGATGTCTGCTATAGCCCCACTATTTGTCATAGGACTGTGGCTGAACATTTGGATGACTTAGAGCTATCTGGTATATAGATTACCTACTACATAGATGGTATTATGATATAAGGAAAATATGTAAAAAGAAATGGAGAAGAGTTTGACCCTTTTAAATGAACATATGAAAAGCAGAGGGTGGAAAATTAAACCTGTAAAGATTCGAGGACCAGCTCAAAATGTAAAATTTTTCAGCATACAATGTAATAAAGGGCTGCAAGAGATTCTTCTGTAAGCCCAAGACAAGATTCAGGATTTTCTTATCCCTACCAAGAAGATGGAGACCCAAAAGTTTATAGGATTATTTGGATATTGGAGGCACCACATTTTGCATCTGGGACAGATTCTGAAACCCTTATATAAAATTATTCAGATGAAACACGAATTTGACGGGGGCTTGAATAGAGTAAAGCTTTTGAAGAAGCTAAGCCTGCTATACAATTGGCCCTAGATTTATGGCCTAGACAAAATGGCCCAGTGATATTACAAGTGACTGTACAGGATGATTATGCAAACTGGAGTTTATGGCAAAAACAACAACACTGAAATGTACCTTTAGGATTTTGGTCTAGGAAACTCCCTTCATCTGGAGTTCAATCTACACCTTTTGAAAAGCATTTTTTAGCTACCTATTGGGGTTTGGTAGAGACTGAACAACCGACTCTGGGTCATGAAGTGATATTAAGGCCTGAAATCCCAATTATGACATGGGTAATGAGTACCTCAACTTCTCACAAAATTAGACATGCACAAGAGGCTACCATAATCAAATGGAAATGGTATGTTCAAAATAGAACTAAAACAGGTAAAAATGGAGTTTCTGCTCTAATTGAATCTATGGCAAACATAGCCACTGAGGAGAATAATACACCCCATGAACCAAAGCAACAGTTGTTACAGTCCACACTAAAATGGAATGAGGGATATGATGAATTAAGTGAATAACAAAAGAAAAATGCATGGTTTACTGATGGGAGAGCAAAATATTTGGGCCACAAAATATTTTAGAAAGCAGTAGCCTATAACCCATGTACTAGGTGGTCTTTGGGAAGTACTGTGACAGCTGGAAGTAGTCACTATGCTAAACTTATGGCAGTACATCAAGCCATCAAAACAGAACAAGGAGGAGAGTGTCATATTTACTGATTCATGAACAGTAGCTGATGGGTTAGGTACATGGATGTCCATGTGGAAAAATCAAAATTGGGAAATTCATGACAAACAAGTCTGTGACAAAGGATTATGGGAAGATATATGGGACATGTGTTTGGTTACTGATTTGTCAGTTTTTCATGTAAAGGCTCATGTGGCCCTCACCATGCCAGAACATGAGTACAATGCACATGCTGTTCAATCTAGCAAAGATTGCTACTCAACATATTTTCCCTACCCTGACACCAACTGATGATATGGTACTAATAAAATGGGTTTATCAAATGGACAGCCATTTAGGGGTCCAGTCCACACACTGGGACACAAGATCGAGGTATTAGTATCTCACATTCAATGTTAAAACAGGTAGCAGAGGAATGTCATATATGTCAACAGGAAAAGGAACAAATTTTTCCTTGAGTAGTAACTGGAGAAATAGCAAGGGGAAAGGTCCCAGCCCAAATTCCGTAAATATATTGTATTGTTCCCCTACCCCAAGATAAAGGATGCAAATTTATGTATACTTGTTTTTATACCTATTCAGGTGTACTAGTGGCTTGTACTTATAAGAATGCAACCCAGAAAAACACCTGTAAAACTCTAGATCTCATAAGTCTTTATTATGGAAACCCAATGGAGATTCAAAGTGACAATGGGTCACGTTTCAAAGGTAATGAAATTAAGTACTGTATATTACATAATATAGACTGTATAAACCATATTCCATATTATCCACAAGCAACTGGATTATTGAAAGAACAGTTAATGAAGTTGTACTAATATTTCTTATCAACGCTGGAAGAATAACTTGTTCACAACTTTTAATAATTTGAATAATAAACCATTTCAAGGAAGTACAATTCTAGCCAGAATGATGACCACAGATCTGCAAATTAGAAAGCAACCAAGACATAAGATCCAAAATATTGAATATTGGACTGTGAGGGCAGATGTCCCAGCACCATATCCAGGAACACCTGATTTGGCAAGATATGATTTGCATTGTTTAGAGGACTTTTGATTGGATATAAAAGAAATATGAAAAATCTCCACTGGAATACGTATGAGAATACCTAAAATCATTTTGCACAGGCATTACCTAAATCAGGATTAGCAGTCTGAGAAATTCATGTATTGGCTTAAGTAATAGATTCAAATTATCAAGGAGAAATTATTGTGACATTCCAAAATTTAGGTGAAGAACCTGTACAATTTTATGAAATTGATAGAATAGTTCAAGTGATTATTATTCCTTCTAAAAACTGATCCTCCTCCTGAAATAACTATCAGAGGAACTAAAGGGTTTGGTTCTACTAATAGAATAAAATTGGGAGTTAACGTATGGATAAAATGGAAGCCAGACAATGTTCCAAAGGCTGTGGAAATTATAGCACATACAAAAGATAATATTGTAACTATTGTTTATTCAGGAGAAGATGATTACCAAACTGTACCCTTAATTCATATATTCTAACTTGAGGGAGGCTATGTTAGTGAGTTCATGGACTCCAGAAGCATGGTTGACCCTATATCTATCCAGTTTCTGTTTATTGTCTCCTTTCTTCTTGGCTTTCTGTTCACCTTGTTTGTTAGGTTTGTTTCCTGAAGTCTTGGTACCCTCTAGGTACCTGATTATTTAAGCTAGATGTCATCCCCTGTCCACATTTGTGACATATCAGCCTTGGACCTGGTGTTATCCATGCTCCAGATGTCAGCTAAAGAACTGACCTCTTGGTACAGGGACAGCTCCCCATTCAATTTCAGCATGAAGGAGCAATAGATGAAGAGATCTTCATCCCTTATGCCAAGATTTTGGTTCCCAATCATTCAAGGAGGAATGATGAGTTGCTTGTGCTCTAGCCCCACCCTAACATATTGCTTTCTGTGTTTATTGTGTGTTATCTGTATTATATTGCTGCAAAGTTCTGTTGACACCAGTTACCCCAAAATTTCATTGTTCTTTCTAAGGGACATGAAAGATCTTGGATGAGAATGTAAGGGTAATAGAAATTCAAAGATCTTCCCCATTGCGTAGTAGGTCAAATGCAGTCACATGGAGCCCATGGCGGGGAAGGAGTTTTCTGAAATGGTGGAGCAGGGAAGGGAGGAGCGGAAAGGAGCAGGGGAGAAGCGGAACAGAGCTGGGAGCAAGCAGTGTGGAGGCAGAGCAGATAGCATGAGTGAGAGAGGGGCATTTTTTGCTTAAGGGAGCCTGTTTTGTTAACAAGGCCTAATGGAGGGGATGCTTGGGGATGTTGGTGCTGGCTGCATTGGTTATGTGAACCATATTCTTTGTTGGTATGATGGATTTGGCCTTCTGGTGTTGGGATTCAACTTTCTGGTGTTTGAATAAATATTTTGGTCTTGTCTTCCATGTTTGGAATCCACTACATTTTGTGATTCAAAACCACACCAGTACATTCATAGTTGGCATGAGTGCTGTGAATATTGCATTGGTATTATTTGAAAACCAAATAAGATAATGAGATGGTAACGGTAATGATAATGAGATGATAATTGTAAAATGCATAGTACACTGCCACATACATAGTAACTGCTATATAAATGTTAGCTGTTTTTCTCTCTTTTTTTCAATTTATTTATTTATTTATTTTAAATTCTCAACATTCATTTCAAGATTTTGAGTTACAAGTTTGATCCCTATCTTTCCCTAATCTCCGCATCAAGAAAGCAAGCCTTCTGAATACCCCTTCCCCAAATTTGTTCTCTCATATCTTCCCTCATGCCCACCCCCCAACTTTCTAGTAAGGTGAGAAGGATTTGTATACCCCAGTGACTGTATATCTTATTTTCCAATTGCATGTAAGAAAACAATTTTTTTTGTTGAGAAAACAATTTTTTAACATTAAAAAAAACCTTTGATTTACAAAGTCTTTCCTTTTTTTCCCTCCTCACTCACCCCCACTGGGAGGACATGCAATTCAATATAGATTATAAATATATAGTTATGCAAAACATTTCCATAGTAGTTATATTGTGAAAGACTAACTACATTTGCCTCCATCCTCTCCTGCATCCCCCCCCCCAATTATTCTATTTTCTATTTTGATCCTGTCCCTGTTCAAAAGAGTTGGCTTCTAACTACCCTCTCCCCCAATGTGCCCTTTCTTCTATCATCCCCCATCTAATCTGCTTCCCCCCTACTTTCCTGTAGGGTAAGATAACCAATTATGTGTGTTTGTTATTCCCTCCATAAGCTTAATTCAGTAAGAGTAAGGTTGTCCCATTCCCTTTCACCCTCTTACTCTTCCCCTTCATTGTAACAGTTTTCTCTTGCTTCTTTCATATGAGATAATTTGCCCTTTTCTATATCTCCCTTTCTCCTTTTCCCAATATATTCCTCTCTCCCTTTTAATTTTATTTTTTAGATATCATCCCTTCCTATTCAACTCATCCTGTGCCCTCTGTCTATAAATACATGTACACACATATACACACACTCACATATGTATTTATACACATACACCCTTTTATACATATATGTATGTCTACACATATATTCCCTTCAACTATCTTCATACTGAGAAAAGTCTCATGAATTATAATTATAGTTTTTCCATGAAGGAATGTAAATAGTTCAACTTTAATAAGTTCTTTATGATTTCAATTTTCCTGTTTACCTTCTCATGTTTCTCTTGATTCTTGTATTTGAAAATAAAATTTTCTGTTCAGCTCTGGTTTTTTCATCAAGAATGCTTGAAACCACTCTATTTCATTGCATTATCATATTTTTCCCTAAAGCATTATACTCAGTTTTGCTGGATAGGTGATTCTTGGTTTTGATCCTAGTTCCTCTGACTTCTGGATATCATATTCCAAGCCCTTCAGTCTCTTAATGTAGAAGCTTCTAGGTCTTGGGTTATCCTGATTGTGTTTCCACAATACTCAAATTGTTTCTTTTTGACTGCTTGCAATATTTTCTCCTTGACCTGGGAACTTTGGAATTTGGCTATAATATTCCTAGGAGTTTTCTATTTGGCATCTTATTTCAAGAGGTGATCAGTGAATTCTTTCAATTTCTCTTTTTTCCGCTGGTTTTAGAATATCAGGGCAATTTTCCTTGAAAATTTCTTGAATATCGTGTCTGGAATCTTTTTTTGATCATGGCTTTCAGGTAGACCAATAATTTTAGATTATCTGTCCTGGATCTATTTTCGAGGTCAGTTGTTTTTCCAAAGAGATATTTCACATGGCCTTCTATTTTTCAACTTGTTTGGATCTGTTTTATAGTGTCTTGTTTTCTCATAAAGTTATTAGCTTCATAAAGTTATTGCTCCTACTTCTCTTGCTTGATTTTTAAAATTCTTCTTGAGCTTCTCCATGACCTGTAACCAGTTTGTATTTTCTTGGAGCCTTTTGATAAAAGAGTTCTGACTTTGATGTCTTCCTTCCACTCCATGCCTTGATCCTTTTTTGTCCCCCAAAAAGGATTCTCTCATCTGTTTGTGCTTCCATTGCTTGCTCATTTTGCAGCCAGTTACTTGCCTTTTGAGCTCTTTGTCACAGTAGAACTCTGCTTCCAGGGGCGGCCAGGTAGCACAGTGAGTAAGAGCACCGGCCCCAGTGTCAGGATGACCTGGGGGATCGAATCCAGGCTCAGACACTTAGCATCCACCCAGAATCACCTGGCCATGTAACCTTGAGCAAGTTACTTAATCCCATATGCTTAGGGGAGGCCAGGTGGCTCAGCAAGTAAGAGCACTGGCCCAATGTTGAAACAACCTGGGGGATCGAATCCAGGCTCAGATACTCAGCACCACACCCAGAAATGACTGGCCGTGTAACCTTGAGCAAGTTACTTAACCCCAATTGCTTAAAAAAAAAAAAAAAGAACTCTTCTTCCACAATGGAGAGAACTACATTCAAAATCACTGGGGTTTTTGCAGCTGCCAAAGGTCTTTGATGGGTACCCTCTCTACAGCCCCCACACTCTCTGGCTTACTGGTCACACACCCCAGAACCACCACACAAGACCATGATCGGGATCCAAGCAGATAAAAGCAAGAGTGCTTAGCCTCTGAATGCTTGCTTGGTCTCCTTACAATCTTCAGGCCAAGAGTTCTAGAAGTAGCCACATGGCAGTGATTGTAGCCACCACACCTCCTTCGCTTATCCCTCTGGGGGTCGTAGCTGGACCCCCCTGGGCCAACCAGGTTCCACACTGACCTTTTAATTTGTCTTTGGCATTTATGAATTGAGAAGTCTGGAAACCACTACAGCTGCTGGTAATTTACTCTCTTGAAGTCTGATGTAGCCACAGCTTGTCAGGCCCACCCTGGAGCTAAAACCATGGCTCAGTCGGGACTTCACTGGGCTCCCAGAGCACTGTGATGTACCCTTTCTGCTTCCCTGCTGGGTTTCCTTCAGCAGAAGATTTGTTTCTCTCTGTCATGTTGTGGGTTCTGTAGCTCTAAAGTTTGTTTAGAGTCTTTTTTTACATGTATTGGAGGAGGTGGAAGCCAGAGCAGAACGGAAGTCCTGTTTCTACTCTGCCATCTTGGCTTTGCCTCACCACTTCTCTCTTCTACTTAGTTCCAATAGGGTTCCCTACTGACCTTTTAAATTCTCTTTGGTGTTTATGGATCGAGAAGTCTGGAAACTGCCACAGCTACTGGTGATTCATCCTCCTGAAGTCTGCTCTGGCAGGTCTGTGCCATTGCATGGGGCTGCCCCAGGTCGGGGCCTGTACATCTCACATGGGACTTTGCTCATCTCCCAGCTCGGTGTGATAGCCCCTTCCTGTTAGCCTTCCAGGCTGCCTTCAGTGGGTGTTTTGTCTTTCTCTGTCACTTTGTGGTTTCTGTAGCTCCAAAATTTTCTCAGAGTAATTTTTTTTTAATAGGTATTGGAGGTGGTTGGAACAGGAGCTCAAGTAAGTTCCTGCTTTTAGTCTGCCATCTTGGCTCAACCCCCCCCCCCCCCCCGTGTTAGCTTTTATTATTATTGTTTCTATTATTATAATTATTATTAAGCTATGTGACAGTAGGCAAGCTAGTTTACCCCCATTCCTGCCCAGTTCTCAGGGTCCTCAACTACAAAATGAGAAAGTTTACCTGCATGATCTCTTAATCCTGTAATAACTCAACCATACAATATAGATAGAATTTGTGAGACATGGAATGTTTGATTTCCCTTGTAAATGATTTCCCAAATGAGGAAGCTTCTTCTGTCAATGAGGCCAAGGTCTCCCAGGCCACTTATTATCTTATTTAATTCTGAGGAAAATAAGAGGCTAAATGACTTGCCCAAAGTCACCTAGTAAGTGTGTTTTGGAGGTCAGAACTTGAACCCAAGTTTCCCTGGCTCTATCATCGAAGCCATAATATTAAAGATAGTAGAAAAACCCTTTTTCTATTATACCATCTGACAGAAAGAACAGGATCTTGGGAAAGTCTCTCAAAGCTCTCCCAATTTTAAGCATTTGCAGCATAAATGCTCTCAGTTTGACAAAGGAGGATGAGCATGGTCATCTTTGGCTCTGGAAGCCATAGAGGTGAGATTCATGCAGAACACTTCCCTTGCTCCTGAACTTTCAATGTCTTCTTTCTTTCCTGCCTTTGTGGTAGAAGGTATTCTTTGCTCTCTGGTAGAGCTATAGCTTCCACCCCTTCACCAGTCATACTGGGGAGACATGATGTTTTAAGAAGACCACAAATCAGATTTGAAAACTTTATACATACCTTGGGACAAATTCATAGGAACAATTTAAAAACCTTTCTTTATGATATTGGAGTGTGCAAGAGTATAATTCATAGAAGATAAATAAGGAGTTTGATCACTAAGCTTTGTCAGTCAAAAAGCATTTATTAAACACCCATCATATGTCAAGTGTAGCTAAGTGGTGCAATGTATAGAGTTTCAGACCTGGTGACAGGAAGACTCATCTTCCTGAGTTCGACTGTGGCCTCAGACATATATTAGCTGAATGACCTTGGGCAAGTCACTTGATTCATTTGCCTTTTCTTCTTTATCTGTGAAATGAACTGGAAAAGGAAACAGCAAACCACTCCATTATCTTTGCCAAGAAAACCCCAAATGGGGTCACAGAGAGTCAGACATGATTAAAGAGAATGAACAACAATGACAACATTCAGTGAAATCACTTAACCTCTTGTTGTTCCCAGACAGCACTCTAAGTGTATAATGTAACAGGAAATTTGTGATCTGCTTTGGTGGAGGGCATTTCCCAAAGCTGTGAAATCATCCTGGGATATCTTACCCTTTCTCCCTATACCCCATTCCCCCAAACAATATAGGTCCTCTACATAAAATCATGCAAGTTTTATGGACACAAGTTTCATATTACAGTGAATGAGAAACTATAGAAGGAGAGGTTTCAATTTGCCCCAGTGAAGGGATTATCCATACTGATCCTTGAAAATGTTAAAATCAGAGTTCAATGTCAGATTCAATGTTTAATGTCATTGCTTACCTGTCATCATGAGTCGCAGAAATAGCAGATTATTTTTTTCTATGCAGTAATAATACACATGACAAAAAGCTTCCACATGAATAAATAGGACATAATTTCTGAATGTTTAATTTAAAATTGCCAGACAATAAGTAAACGTTAAATATATCAATGCCACGTACACAAGCTTATTATTCTGATGACTCATCTCCATTATTAATACAGTCCTCTGTACCCTGATTTTTCACTTGGTCATAGACCCCATAAATTATCACCTGTGAGCAACCTGTCAGGGAGTAATCAAGGAGACAAATAGGAGAAGAAGGGCCTGGTGCTTTGCTAACAGCCTGCATTCTAAAGGACTGATTTGATCTGGATCTCTTTGCTTGGTGAAAAAGGGAAGTACATCAGCATAGCATTAAATATTGGAGGCAATATGGAATACTTTGATCAAAGAAAACTGTGGGTCCCTTTTCCAACATTACAGGAAGAAAATTTCTCTGTTAATGGAAAAATGGCGCCTAAGCCATCAATATTTCACACAATGTGCATACTTTAAATTCTAAGCTGCTAAGACTTGGATATCTTTATCTTTAAGAGGAAATGGGACTTACTAGTAAGAGTGTCAAACCAGACTCAGAGAGATTTGGGTTTCAAATTCTCTCTCTGCCACTATCTACCTCTACATGGAAAGCAAAGTAGAGCCTGGTGGGGGCTGTTTCCTGCCCTACACCATCTCACTCTGACAAGTTGTACTTCCCTTTGTCTCTCCCACTTTCTCCTTGCTAGTTACAGAAATCACCAACCTAAGACATGTAGAATAACTCATTTTCACTAAGTGGGTAACTCATGGACATTAATAGGGGTAAGCTGTGGGTATTCAACATTACCTTAGTTTTTGAGGAAGCTTTTGATATCTTCTTTATATAGAAATCTTTTTTTCTGTAGAAGTAAAGCAAATGGCCTGGGAGTGCTGTGTCTAGAATCAGGAAGACTCACCATCCTGATCCTTAACTAGCTCTGTGACCCTGGGCGAGTCACTTAACCCTGTCTTCCTCAGTTGCCTCATTTGGAAAAACAAGATGGAGAACCAAATGGCAAATCACTCTAGCATCTTTGCAAAGAGTTCCCCAAATAGGGTTACGAAGAGTCAGATACAACTGAAACAACTGAAAAACAATAAAAACAAAAGGATATGAGAGCACACAACCTGACTAGACTGATGTTTTTGGAGAGCCTTTTAACTTAACAGAAGCAGCTTTTCAAAAATGTATTCTTTGTTTATTTCAAACCTTCTTTGCATTTTGATTTTGAGTTACAAATTCTCTTCTTCCCTCCAACCTTTGCCACAACCCATTAAGAATCTAAGCAATATGATATCAACTGTACATGTGAAATTATGTAAAATATTTTTATGTTAGCCGTGTAGCAAAAAAAGCAAAACAAAAAACCAAATGAAATGAAAATGAAAAAAATTACTTCAAATTGAACTCAGAATTCATAAATTTTCTCTTGGGAGATGCATAGCAGTTTTCATCATGGGTCCTTTGGAATTAATTGTCTTAGATAATTATATTGATCAGAGTAGCTAAGTCTTTGACAATTTATCATTATTACAATATTGCTATTACTATATACAATGATCTCTTGCTTCTGCTCACTCCATTTTACATCAATTTGTATAAGTTTTTCACATTTTTTCTGTAACCATCCAGTTCATCATTTCTTATACCACAATAGCACTCTATTGGGGCGGCTTAGCTGGCACAGTGCCCACTCCAGAGTCAGGAGGACCTGAGTTCATATCTGGCTTCAGACACTTAACAAACACACACACACACACACACACACACACACACACACACACACCCCTAGCCTTGTGACCTTGGGCAAGTTACTTAACCCCAATCGCCCTCCAAAAAGCAAAAAAAAATAAAAAATAAAAACAATAATACTCTATCACAATCATACCACTTCTTCAGCCATTCTCCAATTGACATCCCCTCGATTTCCAATTCTTTGCCACCACAAAAAGAGCTGCTATAAATATTTTTGTGTATAGAAGACCATTTCATCTTTCTTTGATCTCTTTGGGATGCAAAGCTAGTTTTGTTTTAGATATGCACAGTTTTAGAGGTCTCTGAATATTTCCAAAATGTTTTCCAGAGTGGCTAGACCAGTTCATAATTCCACCTAGAGTGCATTAGTGTCCTTGTTTTTCCACAGCCCTTCCAGTAGTTGTCATTTTCCTTTTCTGCATGTTTCCCATTCTGATATTTGTGAGATAACATCTCATAGTTGTTTTAATTTGCATTGCTTCAATCAAGTAATTTTTTTAATTTTTACTTTTAATTTATGGAATAAAACAAGCCTCTAAATTACATTGTACAATTAAAGAAAAGATGACTGCATATGAAACTGTATATCCATCATGTGCAACTTGCTGTTGCTTCTACATAAACAATGAAGTTATCATATGCATTTCTTCCTCCTCAGCCACACCTTACAAATGTCTACCATTATACATATGTGGCACACATGCATATATAAATACACACACATATGGATACACACACCCATGTGAAATTATTCTTTATATGCTTCTTTTTATCACTTCTTTCTCTGGATGAAGATAGTGTTTATATTTATGTGTCATTTACTTTGAAATTGTGTATACATCTTTTAAAAATTCATTCATTTATTTATTTTTAATTTTTGACATTCAAATTTGTAAAATTTTGAGCTCCAAATTTTTTTCCTGTCTCTTTCTCCTTCAGTACCCTTCCAAAGACAGCAACTAATCTGATACAGCTTATATATGCACAATAATGATGAAAATATTTCCACATTAGTTATGCTGTGAAAGAAGAATTAGAATAAAAGGGAAGAATGATAAAAGAAAGAAAAAAAAGAGAAAATAATATGCTTTGATCTGAATTCAGACAGGTATCCACCAGTGGCTGAGTCTTCCTGTGCTCTAGCACATTCCTAGGGGAGGAAGAATCATCCAGTGGCCAGACCACCCTTCCCCCAAACCTCAAATGAGAGCTTCAGTATAACCCTGGGGATCTTTTCTTCTCTGTGTTTTTTTAATGCCTCTTTTAAAACTTAGTCAATACTATTTTTGAGGGGTCATTTTCTTCAGTATTTTGTGCCTTTTTAAAGAACCTTTTAATTCTCTCTTTATCTTCTTGCATCATTCTCATTTCCTTTCCTAGTTTTCCTTTACCACTCTTATCTTTTTCTATAATTCTTTTAGTAATTCTTATTGACTTTGCTTCCAATTTGAATTTTTTTGAGGCTTTATTTTTAGCTCTCTTCCCATTGCTAACTTATAACTTTGTGTGTTAATCTTTCCTGTCCCCATAACTTTTTATGATTAGGATTTGTTTTTGTTGTTGTTGTTATTTATTACCTCATTTTTTCTAGTTTATGTTTTGAATTTGAACTTTATGTTAAATTTGAGATATGCTGACCAGGAGATGGGATTCACTGTCCAAACTTCAGGCTTTTTTGGGTTGCTGCTTTCTGCAAAGCCAGGCATGAGCCACTCTCCAGAGGACTGCTGCTGTGAATAGTTTTAAGGTTCTGATCACATAATGATCTATTTATTTATTCAGTAATAAACTAAGGCAAAACATTAACAGAAACCAAAGTAAGGCATTCACAATGTTATAACAAAACAGCTTATCACTAAAGTGGCCACATAGTTTTCACCAAAGTGGCCACGTAGTTTTAAACAAAAGATATCATTCAGTAAGTCCTTAACTCAATCCTCCTTAAGGAGTAAGCCTCCTTAAGGGACACAAAGTACAAAGGTCAAAGTTTTTCACCCCTAGGTCACATTTTCTCAATCATCACTAATTACACAAAGAGAGGTCTTTTCATCTTGACTTGAGGCTGGCTCCCAAATTCCATGTTTCCTCTTCCATGGGTCCAGCTCCTGCCTAAATCTACACAATCATCACCTGCATTCACATGTAGATAGCTGTCAGCTGCTCATACAGCTCCTCATCTAGCTCCTTGTCCAATATTGTAGCTCACAGTGTCCAGTCCACCTCAAGTCCTTTGCAGTTTCTGTTTCTGGAAAGACAAAGCTTAACAGAGCCCAAACCACATTCACCCACATTACTGGCACCATCATCAATTCACTATCTGCCTGAGAAATCAACACAGACCCACCAACAAGATTTGAGAAATCAACACATATCATCAGTATGGTCCCAGGAACTTTGAAACCCTCTTCTAGGACTTCTGTAAACAGACAACAAGAAAATCCTCTTTAAGACATTCCAGCAAGATCCCAGGGCTTCTGTACAAAATATCACAAACAAAAATCAACACAGAGGGAATAGACAAATGGAGTGCTGGCCTCTACAACCATTGCACTTCTCAGTTCTGCTCTCTCCCAGCTTGGGCTTCTCCTTATACATGGTGATCAGCTCCTCCCTGTTTCTCCCCTTCCTGTTGCAACAGCAAGTTCCTCCCACTGTGGATTCATAAGTTTTGTTTATTAACAAGACTTTATATAATCATGGGCAAGACTCAAAAGAAACTTGAACTGAAACAAGGCTCTAAATAATTAAATAGCTGATAAAAGGTACTAAATACTTCTTTTTTGCCATTATACTTTCAGATCTACTTTTGTGATTCTACAAGTTTTTACCACTTCCAAGGCCTGGTGATCTGGGGAGAGGTGTGGTCACTTCTTGGTCAGTCTGCACTAGGGTCATTACCTCCTCCCCTATGGCTGGCAGTGCTAGCATTCCTCTTGGTCCTGGAACTGGGACCAGTTCTCCTGTTCTCCTGCAACTGCAAGGACCAGGCCCATGCTCCCTTTTGATGGGCTATACACGTTCCTCTCTACCCTTTCACATACATACATATATGTGTGTATGTATGTATATATGTATAAAGTAGTAAAAAAAATTTATGATTATGACCCAGTCCTTTCATCTGCTGAAGTCTGGCTCAGTGGAATTTGAGTAAGAATGATAAGAGTATATTTCTTCAAGGCACAAATTAAAAACCAACCCCTAAACTCCAATATAAATAACCCCTGAATTGTTTCCATACCATTTCTGTTTCTGCTTCCAGTGCCAGCTTAGTGACTTTGGTAATCTTTTTTTCTGGCCAGTTGTCCATTCCTTTTATTATCCCTGACCTGAGAACTCCTGAATCTGCTGCTTCTGCAGTAGCAGCCACCTCAAAGGTCCATGACTGATGTTTCCACCACCACCTCCCCCCAGGGCCACAGACCTCTCCTGCTAATCTACTAAGTTGCCTTGGGTTGTAAAAAGGTCTTAGCTCTATATTTTGTTGGTTATGCTACTCCAGAACTGATTGGATGTGTTATTTTAAAGTTGTTTGGAGGGGAATGTTGGGAGAATTCTTCTGGGTTGCTTCCTCTACTTTACTATCTTGGCTTCATCACCTCCCACCTATCGCAAAACCAGCCTCCTCCTTTAAAGTACCCTATGCCTTTTAAAGAAGGCTCAGAGACTCATCATTAAAAGGGCAGTTAAGCTACATAAAAAGTGGTGAAATCGCATTAGCCACACATGTACAACCTATACTGAACTGCTTATCTTCCCAGTAAGGGTGGGTGACAAGGAAGAAAGGGAATGAATCTGGAATTGAAAGTTGTAAAATCAAATATTCAAATATATATGTATATATATATGTGTGTGTATGTATATATGTATGTATATATGTATATGTATATGTATATATACTATTATTAATACCATCTTACATGTAATTGGGAAATAAGATATACAGGCACTGAGGCATAGAGACCCACTGGAAAAGTCGAAAGGGGTATGGGAGAAAATATGGAAGAGAGCAGATTGGAGGAGGGGATATCCTGTGGGACTGCTATTTTGGGGTGGTGGGTAGGGGAAAAGTGGGGAGAAAATTTGTAACTCAAAATCTGGCAGAAACGAATGATGTAAATCAGAAGTTAATAAAGCATTAAAATAAAAAATAAAAAAGTGGTGAATTTGTAATTCTTTATGTTATTAATGCAATATATTTTAATCTTTTGTTCTCAGGTATTAGGGAACACAGAAACAAAGGCTGAAGGATAATGATGCTAGAAATCCATGAAAACTAAAATGATTCATCTTTTCTAGTTTACTTGAATTCTCTAGGGCTTATTTATGTTGGAGTTTAGGGGTTGGTTTTTAGTTTATACCTTGAAGAAATATACTTTTAACATTCCTACTCAAATTCCACTGAGCGAAAACTCAGCAGATGAAAAGACTGGGTCAATATCAGAATTTTTTTTACTACTATATATATATATATATATATATGTGTGTGTGTGTGTGTGTGTGTGTGTGTGTGTGTGTGTGTGCGTGTGTGTGTGTATGTGTATATATATACATATATATATATATATATATATATATATATATATATATATATATTTTTCTCTGGGACAATTAGTACCTCTCCTTTACTTCCTACCTTCTCCTTACTGGATAAAATTATTAGGAGTATCATTTCCAAATTGCTCGACTTTTTCAGTAGTGTCTAGGGAATGTACTCAAACTCTCCAGTAATTTTTGATCCAGTCTTGAAACCTGTGCTAGAGGGTTCTAGCCTGTGAGAGATAGCAACCAACACATTCATTAACATGCACTATCATTTAAAGATATAGGATGTGATACACAGAGATTCATAGGCAAACCTGGAATGACATACTGGTGGGGGGATTGGGGTGGGGGAAGATTGGAATGGGACTGGCCAGAATTTCTCAATCATGAGAACTGATAATTTTCTACTACCTTGGAGCTAATCCTTTTAGAGATGTGGGGAATGAAATGTATTCACACTATCAATTACCCCTGCTGTTTACCTAATTAACTTGGTATCAGGGACTGCCATACTTAGGACCATTGGAGTATAATAAGCACCCAGTATGCCCCCTGACAGTAACTAGCACCTTGGCCAAACCAAGGTCTCAATTCACACTATTACAGGCTGCATATAAGGAGGTGCCATCCTATTATTTATGCATAATGCCATGTTATTTATTGAGATAATTATGCCTTTCTCATTCTCAGGGGCACTGAATAATAGAAAACAGGCTATTTTTTCTTATTTTTCGAGTATGAGAGTAAATTCAGAATCAGAAAAGACCTCTCCAAATGATATTATTCTGTGGGAGTCAGCATTGCAAGTATTCATGGCTCTCCTAAGGATTAAAGGAACTCAAAGTTATGGTGGAGTTCCATTAGTAACTGGAAAGCTGAGAACTCAGTTTAGGGAAATTAATTTATGTTTTGTCAGAGTGATCTTACTTTACTAACACCCCTTCTCCTCAACTCTACCTTACTCACTTTCCTCCTGCCCCCACCTCCATGCTAAATTATAGATATTCTGCCCCTATCATCCTACCTTTTCTATTTCCCATTTGCATTATTGGGATGACATTTCTGCTGCTGGTGTTGGAATTGTAAAGGATCCAACCATTTTGGAGAACAATCTGGAATTACACCCAAAAAGTTATTAAATTACCTATATCCTTTTACCAAGTAATACCACTACTTGATCTATTCCCAAGGATGATTACAGAAAAAGAAAAAGAACCTATATGTTATCTTTTTAATTTAGTATTTTATTTTTCACCAGTTACATGTGAAAACAATTTTAACATTCATTTTTAAAATTTTGAGCAACAAATTCTCTCCCTCTTTCCCTTCCCACATCTTCTCATTGAGAAGTCAAGCAATTCAATATGGGTTATACATGTGTAATGTTGCAAAATACTACCCCAATAGTCATGTTATAAAAGATTAACTATAATTCCCGCTATTCTGTGCCCCCCACCATTTTTTCCATTCTCTCTCTCCTTTCACCCTGTTCCTCCTCCTAACTACTCCCCCTAATCTTTGATCCCTTCTATCAAATTCCACCTCTACTTATTCCCTCCCTCCTTCCTTTCCTGTAGGGGAAGGTAGATTTCTATATCCCATTGAGTGTTCTGATGAGAATAAGTTTCTCTCATTCCTCCTCAGCTCTGTCCTCTTCCCCTCCACTGTAAAGGCTTTTCTCTTGCCTCTTTTATTGAATGAATTTATGCCCATTCTACCTGTCCCTTTCTCTTTCTCCCAGTACATTCCTCTTACACCCTAATTTTAATTTTTTATATATCATCCCTTCATATTCCGTTCACAACTGTGCCCTCTATCTATACATGCTCTTTCTAACTGATCTAATAATGAGAAAGGCCTTATGACTTATAAATATCATCTTTCATGTAGGAAAGTAAGGAGTTTAACTTGGTGAAGTTCCTTGTGATTTCTTTCTTATTTACCATTTTTCATGTTGAAGCTGAAAGCCAAATTTTCTATTTAGTTCTTTTTCCCATGCCTAGGATTCTACTCCTTGAGTTTCACACACTTCCCCTAGTTTTCATCCTCTAACACAAACCTTTGCAATTGAATTCCCCCCTTTCTCAGGACAGTTCTTGAGCTGCTCTGTTCTATACCACAGTCTCCAGCCCTGCAAAGAAGATCTTGCCACCCTTATCTATACTATGCCCAAGTTATTCCTATTTCCAGAGAACCTCTTGACTGGCATTTCTCTTTGGTTCAGGTTACCCCTCCACCAACAACAGAGGCTCAATTTCTTGCCATTGGGTCTCTGTTGGTGGCCATCTGGTCCCTGACTGCTACCACAGCCACTTTTCGTTCACTATATGACTCTTTGGGAACCTCTTGGCAAAGATAGCCACAGGCCTGCAGTATACTGGGAGGTTCATCACCAACACATGGTTTTACTTGCCCTCACGGTAGTGCAAAATCTCTGGGTAGTGGACACCCTAACTACTGAGCAAGGAGGGTCATGTGCCCACATTTAGAAGCAATGTTATTTCTAGGCCAATCAGTCCTCCCTCATAGAGGAACTACTTAATGCTCTAAGTAGCCAAGCAGAAGATTTAGGAAATAGGGGCCAAAACATTCTTAAGCAGGTGTCCTTCTTAATTTACTTTGACTTATTCACCTGGTTGGCAGAAAACTGCCAGCAATCTCCACACTGCCCTCTCTGCTCTGATATTTTCCCTCCTTATTTGCCTTGCTCCTGACTTGGTATACATCTTATATTTCAGCTATTCGCTCCAGCATTACATAAAATCAAAATGTTTCAGGTGGATTTTCCCTGTTGATCAGCAGAACCATCCCCACCTTTGAGGAGGAGGATGAAATGTCAGGGGATTTATCATATTCATTAATATCATATGATACAATTATCATAATATTGAATTGTTTGGAACACCCATATTTCCAGGATTTTCTGGCTTGGGAAATATAGTTACAACCAACACATTACAAGGGAGAATAATGAAGCAAGAACTCCTGACATGGTAACAAATCATTAACTCCTGAGTTTATAACTGCCAGGTGAATAGAACCAGAGCCTACTGCACTCCAGTTCTCATCATGCTGATTCTGATTCTGTACAATATAAAATAATCACATGACTCAATCACACTTAAGTCTTGAGACAATCAACTTAAACACTGTTTCCACAGGACTCAAGAGAACCTGTATTGTCTTTAAAATGCCTGCAGGCATGACCTTGCCATGGGAAGTGTTTCAAGACTTAAGAATGATTTTGTTGTGATCCACCACCTTGCAGTTTTATAGGCATATAGACCCTGCCTTTGTACAGCAAGAGAAGGCCCTCTCCTGAGGGAGATTTTCATAGGCAAACTTGTCTTCTTTACTCTAAAATTAATCCAACCACTACTTGATTCTTGACACACCTGCCCCTTGCCTGTTCTGTTCAGCTCTGGCTATTCCCAGGTTACAAACCAGTCTACCTTGTACTACATTTCTTTGACATATATAGTTGTTTGAATGATGTGCCCACCACTAGAATGTCAGGTCCTTGAGAGTAGAGATTGCTTATTTTGGTTTTGTTTTAGAGTCTTTCTTTGTTTATTGAATTTCTCTTATATGTAATAATTTACCACTGTGCCTGACAAATAGTAGGCATTTCCTAAATGCTTGATGACTGACTAAGACTGCTTTGGGGATCATCAGATTTGCCCTTAGCTTTTTAGCTCTATTCTGTAATATAGGAAAAGTGGGGAAATCAGAATATATTTCACAAAAATGATTAAAGATTATAGAGGTGCTTCTGGTACTCTGAGCATTTTACTGCTTTATATCCTTTAAATAATATAAACTTTATAATAAATCAAAAATATTTGTCATAGGCATGTCCCCCATTCAATTGTGAGCAAGGTGCTCTTTGGAGACTCAGGATTAAGTCACTCAGTACAGGTCAGGGCTAAGCAAACAGAATATTCTGGAATCAGTCATGCATTAAGTAGCTAGGGAAAATACCTCTGTCCCTACAGCTAGAACTTAGTATGCTGAAAGTTGAATGACAAAAGCGCCACAAAAAGAACAAAGAGTCATTGTTTAATCACTAAAGTATTTATTGATTTTGTAAAGAAAGGCAAGGAGAAGATCAAGACTTATGTGCTTTCCCCAAATCTGGGTCCACATGGGGTCTTCAAAGGTGCCTCCTGAATGCCCATCTTCTTTTTTATGCTCTGAAAGAAGAAAGGAAAAGACTTATAGGAAATGAACTATTCTGGATTAGCTCCATTGGCTAAGGGAAATGACAACCACAAAGTCAAACATCACTGAAATTTTGAAAACAAAACAAAACAAAATAAAAATAAAAATTGAAAACAAAACCCTGGGCGGCAATATGGAGAAGTAGCATGAATGAGAAGGAAAAAAAGAATAAGTGAAGTTTTGATCTCTCTCTGTCTCTGTCTCTGTCTCTCTCTCCCCCTCACTCCCCTGCCCCTCATCTCCTTTCCACTCTCTATATCACTGTCTCTAACTTTTTCTGTCTCTCATTTTCTCTGTCTCTCTATCTCTTTCTCTCTATCTGACTCTATCAAGGAGAATGGTGCAGAGAAAAGGAAAGGTGAACAAATAGTTGGGAGAAAAGAAGAGTGATGAAGACAGAATATAATGGAAAAGGGGAAAGATCTCTAAAAAATTTTGGAAATGGTGTGATGTTAGTTGACAACCAGTACATATTCAAACATAGTCATTGGTTTAATGACAATAACAATGAAATACCTTGTGGGTGGGGAGAGAGGATGATCTCCTTACTGACCACCTGGACGGCCTCCCTGTTGGCCACCTTGAGGGCCTCCCTGCTGGCCACCTGGATGACCTCCCTGCTGGCCACCTTGAGGGCCTCCTTGCTGACCACCTGGATTGCCTCCTTGTTGGCCACCTGGA
>NW_027187332.1:16022135-16022286 GCF_028583685.1 Petaurus breviceps papuanus | reverse complement strand
GGCCTCCTTGCTGACCACCTGGATTGCCTCCTTGTTGGCCACCTGGACGTCCTCCTTGCTGACCACCTTGTTGACCTCCTTGTTGGCCACCTGGATGTCCTCCTTGCTGGCCACCTTGAGGGCCTCCCTGCTGGCCACCTGGATGACCTCC
>NW_027187332.1:15936880-16022125 GCF_028583685.1 Petaurus breviceps papuanus | reverse complement strand
GGACGTCCTCCTTGATGGCCACTTTGAGGGCCTCCTTGCTGACCACCTGGTTGACCTATTTGTTGGTCACCTGGAAGGCCTCCTTGCTGACCACCTTGTTGACCTACTTGTTGGCCATATGGTGCTGGTTCATCTAAAAGGAGACAGCACAGGAATAGAAAATTCACATGGAGGAAAGCGCCTAATATGCGGTGGATGCATATAGAGTGGTTTGGGTCATAGTCTCATTGTCCAAACCCTTGCACTCTTACCTGTAGTGTTGAATAAGGGTGACCCTGACAGGCCTGCTGGATGTATAATGTATATACAAGATACTCAGGCATGGTCCAGGCTCAATATAAGCCTGGATGGGATGATGTGATCAATAATCATCTATGTAATTTGCAAGAAACAAAGTGAGCATAGTCTCATATAAAACAGCACGAGAAAGAATTGGCAGCTTTCTCTATCAAAACTAGGAGTTATCCCTCTATATGTGTCTTGGTCACTCATGTCTCTTACATTTCTATCCCCTCATGTGGGGATGCCTACAAAATCTCTATGTATTCATAACTCCTACATATTTCTTACAAAGTTCCACTCTTAAACTTATTTTCAAGGAAGGAAAGTAAATTTATCTTCAGGAGAATGTGAAAGCATGGACTTTGCATCTTTATTTTTTTTTGCCCTTGTTATGAACTGTGTTCATAAGTCAATATTTATTAAGGGCTTAAAATATCTCAGGTCCTATGGCTGTTAGAAATTAAATCACCTCAGTGGAGGCTCTTGACCTATGGAGTCAAGAAGGTTCCGTTGCATAAAATTATTAAAACTTGGAGTGATTAAATGGTGTTCTAGAGAGATTGGGATCTTATGGGCTATGAGTGGGAAGAAGATAATAAAGAAAAGAGGAGTTAAGATTGGATTTAAATGTTGCTACCCTAAATTCTAAAGATTTGTTAGGGTTCTGAATGGAACCATCAGTAACCTCTTACATTCTAGCTATTTAAGAGGGTCAACATGAACAAAGTATTATTACTAAAATTATTTGGGGACAGGTGAAAAGTCTGCTCTTTCCTTGAAGTTGGAGCAGAATTTCTCATGAATTGACCCATCCCATGACATGGAACACATCCAAAAGGGCTGCTTCTTTGAGTGACAGATACATGAAAAGGGAGGAGAGGCTCAAGCACAACCCTCCCAAATTTATGATATGAGAAACCTTGGAAGGTCATAATTTGTGATGCATATAAGGATAATTTCAATAGAAAACTCAAAGTGAAGTCCACCTGCATGTTAGAATATTTTTCCCCAGCAGTCTTACCTGTTTTCTGCACAGAGTTTTGTTTTGTGTGTGGGGGGGATACAAAATGGCAATGAATGATGATCTTTTAGGCATTTTTCACATTAGTCCACAAATTTTGTTTGTATTCTCCTCTCTTGGACGCATATAATTTTCCATCTAGATAAGGTTTTCTTGGCTCTTATGCCTCCAGTTTCAAAGAGAAGGAAATAATCTCCTTTCCACATTGTTACAGTTTCAAGACAGTTCAATATTCTTGTTCCAAAAAGACATTTTATCTATCACAATACTTTTTTCCTATGAGGTTTATATCTTAGAACTTACAGCTGGAAAATACTTTAAAATTGATCTAAGGGGAATCTTCTTTTCCTATTGAAAAATCTGAAGGAATTTATAAAAGATTGGCAAGTTAGGTAGCTTTATAAAGCACTTAACCATGTACAGGGAACTGTGAGTTAACCATGATCATACTGGCAGAGGAAGAAATTTAATTCAAGGATGCTGACTCTAAATATTTTTCTTTTAACCAAATTTGTTCCCTTTCCCTAGATCACTAGAAATAGAAGCAAGGAATTGGGGTTCATTTCATATCTTTCAAACTACTAGCTAGCTCTTCCAGGTGGGAAGTTATTTAAGTTCTCTGTCCCTGAGTTTTTTCATGTTAAAAATGGTGATAACCTCACTGAGAGTCAGAATGGCACAGCAAATCAAAAGTCAGATTCCTAGTCAAAAAGTCCTCTGGTCAAATTCTACCTCTATCACCAACTGGCCTTAAGAAAATAGGTAAATTACATACTGCCTCAGTATTCCAAGAAAATCTCTAAGACACTAACTTCTTGAATAGGTGGAGAAAGATCTGAATGTGGGAAAAGACTGTCAGATTTATTCTCCTATGAAGTGTGGTCTCATCCCATCATTATAGCTTTATCTGGGTCAAGTAAAACACTAATGGAATTGAGATCCTATCTGGTGCACATTGTTATATTTCCACACTTAGGCTAACTCTATACAGTGCCAACCCTTCTCATAAAACAAAAATATTTCATTCCATCACCCTAATTTTAATGAGCAGGATTCCAAATATTGGCTTTTGAGGAAACATTTAGATCAATTCTGAGTATAAATACCCCTTTTTAAAAAAAGCAAATTTTTTTGAAATGATGTCACATGAATTATATCTGACTCAACACCAATAACCTTTTAACATGATCATTTCTGGCTCGACAGGCAGCTCTATGATGGGAGAAACTACTTCACTCTAAATATGTCTCACCGATTTTGTTGTTGTTTCCACAACAACAAATACTTGTTTATTGATTGATTATGGGCATTATAAAGACAGAGCTCCCTCTTTACCCAGAATAAAGGTGAGGAGATAGTCATAAACTATTAGTGGGATAGTTTAATCTCTACCTGAACAGTCCCATCTTTAAGAGTTGATCTATACCTTGGAAGATTTGGATAAACACATTGTCAAGAAGGACAGAGTCCATGCAGTAAAGGGAAGAATTAAAATGATATCTACATGAGTGTCAAAAACTCTACATGCATGTCAAAATATGAATGGAAAATGAAAAATTCAGTCATTTCTGTTTTCCAAGGTAATGATATTTTTGTCTCAGGAATGGAATCATTTGTTTAGAAATATAAATTTTTGCCTTTTTAATCAATATTTTGTGCTATATAATTGAGTTCAATTCATTAAGAAATCATTAAATTATGTTTATGTGCCAGTCACTTTGTTTGGTGCTGGGTGTGCAAAGAAAGAGGAAAGAGGCCCTAATGTTGAGAAACTTAATTCTATTTTGTGGGAAAAACATGCATATAGAAAATTAAATTTTAAAAAAGTAAAAGGAAAAAAACAGCTTTCTTTGGTGAATGGAACATGTGAGCAACAGTTAGGGCAGATGATCAAAATAGATTTCCTATAGTAAATGACATAAACAGAATTTACCTGAAGCTAATAATTCTTAGAGGTAGGAAAGGGTAGTAAATATATTGAAGTGCAGGACAAAAGTACAGAAAGATGGATTGCTATGTGTGAGTAATAACAATGAACTTGGATGACTGAAGAAAATAATAGAGTTTAAAGAACAGTCTGGGTTTGACTTCAAACCCAGGGAAGAAAAGAGATTTGAGGAATCATCAGAACATGGAAAATAAGAATATCACCTCCTATTTATCTAGCTCTAGGAAGAAAAAAAGTGCCTAAATTACTGAGGAAAGCTAACAACAAAGGACCTCACTCACATTAATATACCCTGACCCACCAACAACAACCTGTTAACATGATCATAGATTCTCTGTGTTGCCCACTTACCCTCATCTCTGTATTGAGCTGAGCTCAGGCCCAACAGGGCCACTGAGAAAAGGAGAAGGAGCCACTTGGTAGCAGCCATGGTGTCAATGTTACCTGTGCTGCATGGACCAAGGGAAACTGTTCTTTTAAGCACCTCAGAGAACAATGTCCCCTTTGAAATGTCAACTCAGTCCCTTATCAGTAGGCATTGTTCACGTCCAGATCACTGCCATGCCAAGTTTTGGTTGGATTGAGTTTGAGGGCAGTCAAAAACTCCTGGCCAAAAAGTCATCACCAAATCAAAGTTAGCCAAAGTTTTTGAAGCCACCTTGCCTGCACACACTGCATATAATATTGTGATTGCAATGATGGGTAGACTTCCATCTTGTCATTTCTCTCCCATACAGAAACCAAAACTCCTTGAAGTTATTTTGATATCCTGTGCTGCAAAAGTCAATTAAATGTCATCACTAGCTTTCTATCAGTGCCAGGGATGAGCCAGCAAGATCAATAGACAATGAAAAGATAAAATAACTAAAATGAAATCCCTTGATACAGGGGGAACCTCCTGCCCCCTCGCTTTCTATTAGAAGATAAATAGACATCAGCAGCTGCACTCTTTGGTCACTTGACGTGTACCTTTATGGAACCAAGTTATCATGCCTTTCTCTACAATTCCTTCCTCAATAACATTTTAAGCGATATGGTCCAAAACATGACAAAATTAAGTTTTGAATAAATGTTTGGTGTTCAAAAGTATTATTCCTATCTCCATCCTTCTTCCAAATACTCTGCTCAACAAATCCCTTTAATAATGAAATGCAATTCCAGGTGAAAAGGCTTTCCTACAGTTATTTCCTTTTCATACTTTCATACTTCCATCCTCAATTCATTTAGCCCATTTCCTTCCCAGATTCATAGACTCAGAAGAACTAGTTCACAGACTTAGAGGGGAACAGAATTGGAGAGGACATATAGCCCAACCCCCTCATTATCCAGAAAAAAAAAATGAAGTCAAGCAGGTGAACTGATGTTCCACAATCAGTAAGTTGGTAGCAGATCCAGTACAAACCTTTACATATTGGTGTCTCTATTGAAGAGAATGACTTTTCATTTATTATCCATGACTGAGATCATTCATTACAATTAATCATAACTGGTATCTTTATTGATGCTACTATAGTCCTTGTATATATTGTTCTACTTGTTCAGCTTATTTCACTCTATATGAGTTCAAAAAACTTATACTCTTTTTCCTAATTTATCATTTTCTTCAATTTTGATAATTCAATACATAGTTCATCACATTTATATGATCATTTTTTCAGCCGTTCTCTAGAAACTGGACATTTTTGTCATTTCAAATTTTGTTTTCTAAAATTAAAAATAAGTTATAAGTAAACTCTTATAGAAAGGATTGTTCTTTCTGACTTTGTCCTCCTTGGTCTATATGCAAAGTAGTGAGATTGAGAGAAAAGATACAAACAAGCTCTTAATTAGTCTTCTCTATTACAAATTGTTTTGAAAAATATATGGACTCATTAATGCTTTGACTTAAATTAGATTGGCTCATTCCTGGCACTGGAATAAAGTTAGTGATGACATTTATATGACTTTTGCAGCACAGGATATCAAAATACCTTCAAGGAGTTTAAGTTTCTGCATGGGAGAGAAATGACAAGATAGAAGACTAGCATCATTGCAGTCACAATAGTATATGTTGTGTTTGCTCATAGGGTGGCTTCAAAGATTTGGCTAACTTTTATCACTCTTTCTATTGCTATTGTTGTTTAGTCTTTTCAGCCATCTCTGACTCTTCATAATCCCATTTGGGATTTTCTTTGCAAAGATCCTGAAGGCATTTTTACCATTTCATTTTCCATCCCATTTTACAGAGGAGGAACTGAAGAGAACAGGGTTACGTGATTTGACCAACATGACTTACCCAGACCTAGATGTCTGTATCCAGATTTGAACTGATGAAGATGAATCTTTCTGATTCCAGGTGCCCACTTCTCTATCCATATGGCAGAACAAAGTCTGCTATCCCACGAAAATAAACTGTATCCATCTTTAATAAGCTTTCTAGTTAGAGATTTATATGGCTAAACTTCAGAGATATTTTAATTTATATTCATTTTATGATAAATTATTTGGAACAACCTTAAAAATGGTTGTAAATGGCTTGAAATATTTTTGAAAAACATTGAGTTGCATGTTATGGGAGATTTGAAAGTTGGTTAGTTTTATTGAGATAAAATTTTTACTCTTTTATCATTTTGATTAAAAGGGATGAAGTACTGGACAAGTGAAGGGTGAGATTTATTTGGAATTTACATTGTTGTACACAAAATATATTAATACAAATTTTAAAAAAGAATACAGTTCATATTCTGTTTAGTCACTTAATTATTGGGTAATATGTTTTGTTGTTTACTGGTCTTAATCTCATATATGATTTGGATATCAGACTATCAGAGATAATTGTAAAGATTTTCCTACTCCACTGCTTATTTCTTTATTCTAGAGGCAGTGCTTTCATTCATGTAAAATGTTTTCTATATTTTATACTAAAATTTTAACCATAGTCAAAACTGTTTTTTTTTTATTTTTTTCTTTCCTTCCTTCCTTTCTTTTATTTCTTCCTTCATGCCTTTATTATTTCTTTCCTTTCTTCCATTACTTTTTGTATTTATGTTACATATCCTTTTGGTCTTTATTGTCACATGTAAGTTTATATGTAGATTTAAAATTAATTTAGGCCTAACTGCATAACACTTTAAGCAGCAATTCTTGTCAATGAATAAATAGGCCATTTCATGATATATATGTTCTTAGGTCTATTGAATAATGGGCTGCTTTTTTCATTTGATTTTTTACCTGATGTATTTAGGTCATTTATCAATTTTAACCAATACCAAGGAGTTCTGATGATGATTACTTCATAATATGGATTGAAATCTTATATTTGATGCACTTCAGTCCTAGTTTCTATTTCCTTGTATTCAATGTGTTTTGTTTCTCTATACAAATGTGGTCTTATTTTGACTATTTCTAACTAGTACCATTTTAGTAGTTTGATTTTTATGTCACTAAATGTAGAAATTAACTTAAATTATAGTCATTTTTATCATGTTGGACATGGCCTGACATGGAACAATAAATGTCTTTAATTAGTTTTCTTCATTTTTGTTGGTAAAGAATATTTCTAGTAGTAGTTATATAAGATTTAAGTGTGTGTTGTTAGCTTAACTTCACAATGTCAAGTGTGTTTTATATTCAGATTCAGTGGATGTTGATTTTCATAAAGGTTCTCTTTTTTCATTACTATATAGCAATTATTACTTTTGTGTACTTATTTCCTTACTAAAACTACAAAAGTACTTGGTTCCTTTGCTGATTATCTAGAGTTCCTATAGTTTTATTATGTCTTCTTCAAATAGTGAATTTTTGTAATTAAAAGATAAATCTTAACCACACACAAAAAAATGCCTCTTTCATAGACCTCTCCATGCTCCAGTCTAACCCAGGGGTCAGGCTGCCTCCAGGGGACAGACTTCCATATACCTCTGAGTATCCCCAGGGAAATTCACAAAACACTCTTTGGCTTAAGCACATGCCAGATATCACAGTAGGGAAATAAGTTCAATAAGTAAGCTAACAAACACTTATATTGCCAGTACCTGTGACTCCATAACACAAAACAAGTGAGAATGCACCCGGTGACCAGCACAACAAAATTGTGACAGTGCTCCCTTTGATTCAGCAGGAGACCTCAACTCTAAAAGCCATGAAATTGACAAACAAGATGATCAAGAAACAAGAATGATCATTGACCATTAAGAATTCTTTGGGTGACAAAGCACAAACTCAGATGGGACAATATTGTCAATATACCTATATCTGAAACCTTAAAGGGAAATATCAATTGTTCTCTAGTCTAAAAAGCCTTCTTAGAAGAATTGTAAAGGGTTTAAAAAGTCACATAAGACAGGTAGAAAAATAGGAAAAGAAATGAGAGGAATACAAGAGATAGTCAAAAGCTTTAGATAAAGGAAGACAAAAATTGACTGAAGAAAACAACTTCTTAAAAATAGATTTGGTCAAATATAAAAGGAGTTACAAGAATGCACTAAAGAGAAGACGTTCTGAAAAAAAGTAGAATTTGCCAAATGGAAAATGAGATACAGAAGCTTATTGAAGAAATCAATTCATTAAAAGTTATAATTGGGCAACTAGAAGTGAATGAATCTATGAACCATCAAGAATCAGTCTAACAATGAAAAAAAAATTAAACAGGGACGGAGCCAAGATGGCAGCTTAGAAGCAGGAAAACTCCCAGTGCTTCCCTCATAACTACCTCAAGTACCTATAAAAATTACTCTAAACAAACTTTAGGGCTACAGAACCCACAAACTGACAGAGAGAAACAAACTTCCCACTAAAGACAGCCAGGCTGGCAGACAGGAAGGGTTTACCATAGCATGCTGGGAGCAGAGCAAGGCCCGAAGTGAACCATTGTTTTAGCCTCAGGGTGGCCCGACCAGCCACCAGCTGGAGGGACTTCAGGAGAGTGGATCACAAGCAGCTGTGGTGGTTTCCATAATTATCAATACATAGAGGCTAAAGACAAAGTGAAACATCAGTGTGGTCTCTGTGGGGGTAGGGTGCTGTTTTGCCTCTGCCCCCAGAGGAAGAAGGAGCTGAAGTATGGTGACTGCAGCTGCCTTGTAGCTTCAGAACTCCTGGCCTACTGATTGTAGGGAAATGAAGTAACCATTCTGAGGGGATAACTGCACTTATTTTAACCTGCTTGAATCTGGAATGCTATCTACAATGGAGGTCCTTGGGTTTGTGAGTGGTGAGGTAAATCATATGGAGGCTTGAGAGAGGGCAGCCAACTAATAGCTCTGGCAGCTGTGAAAACCCCAGTGATTTGGGACAAATCTCTTTACTCTGGAAGCAGAGTTTTACTGTGGCAAAAAGCTCAAAAATCCAGTAATTGAGTGGCAACATGAGCAAGCAAAGTAAGAAAAGCAAGCACAACAATCTGACTCTCGATATCTATTTTTTGGACAAAAGGGATCAAAGCATGGAAAAGAAGGAAGACAAAGAAGAAAGAAGTCCTGTACCAAAAGCTTTCAGGAAAAATATGAATTGTTTACAGGCCATAGAGGAGCTTAAGAAGGATTTTGAAAATCAAATAAGAGAAGTGGAGGAAAGTTTGGGAAGAGAAATAAGAATGTTGCAAGAAAATCATGAAAATAGAGTCAACAACCTGACTGAAGAAAATAACACCTTAAAAATAGACTAACTCAGATGGCAAAAGAGGGTAAAAAATCCAATGGGGAGAAGGATGCCTTAAAAAGTAGAATTTTCCAGATGGAAAAAGAGTCTCAAAAGCTCACTGAAGAGAAGCATTCCTTCAGAATTTGATTAAAGCAAATGGAAGCTAGTGACTTTATAAGAAATCAGGATACTATTAAACAAATCCAAACAAATAAAAAAAATAGAAGGCAAAGTGAAATATCTTATTGGAAAAACCATTGACCTAGAAAATAGATTCATGAGAGATAATTTAAAAATTATTGGACTACTTGAAAGATATGATAAAAAAAAGAACCTAGAAATCATGCTTGAAGAAATTCTCAAGGGAATTTGCCCTGATGTTATGGAACCAGAGGGCAAAATAGATGTTGACAGAGTCCACTGACTATCTCCTGAAAAAGATCCCAAAATGAAAACTCTAGGAATATTATAGCCAGGTTCCAGAATTCCCAGATCAAGGAGAAAATATTACAAGCAGCCAAGAAGAAACAATTTGAATATTTTGGAAACACTGTCAGAATAACACAGGATATGGAAGCTTCTACACTGAGGGATAGAAGATCTTGGTATATGATATTCTACAGGTTAAAGGAGCTGGGATTAAAACCAAGAATCACCACCCAGAAAAACTGAGTATCATGTTTCATGGGAAAATATAGTCATTCAATGGAATAGAGGACTTTCAAACATTCTTGATGAAAAAACCAGAGTTGAATAGAAAATTTGACATTCAGATACAAGAAGCAAGAGAAGCATGAGAAGGTAAACAGGGAAAAGGAACTTATCAAAGGTGAACTATTTACATTCCTACATGGAAAAACAATAATTGTAATTTTTGAAGCTTTTCTCAGTATGAGAAGAGTTGAAGGGAATAGAAATGTGTTTGAAGATAGATAGATAGAGAGAGAGAGAGAGATAAATAGATAGATAAAGAGAGAGACAGATATACATACATATATATATATATATATATACATACACATCTATCTATATAGGAAGGTATATGGTCATATGAATACATATGTGAGTGTGTATATGTATGTGTGCAGGTATACAAAAACAGAGGGCACAAGACCAATTGAATAGGAAGGGATGATACTTAAAATGTGATATTGAGAGGTGAGAGAGGAATATGATGAGAGGAGATGGGGAGAGACAGGATGGGTTAAATTATCTCATATAGAAGAGGTAAGGGAATACTGTTACAATGGAGGGGAAGAACAGGAAGTTAAAAGGGAATGGGACAACCTTACTCTCATTAAATTTGTCTTAGGGAGGGAATGGCATACACACAAAATAGGGTATATTACCCTAAAGGAGAGTAGGGGGAAGGGGATGAAATAAGGGATGATGGCAGGGAGGGTAGGCTGGGGGGAAGGTAAGTTTGAAGCACACACATTTGAAAAGGGACAGTGTCAAAGTAGAGAATAGCACAAGTTGGGGGCGGGATAGGATGGAGGGAAATATACTCAGTCTTTCACATTATATCCACCATGGAAATGTTTTGTGTAGCTACATGTGTACAATCTATATTTAATTGCATATCTTCCCAGTAACGATGGGTGATGAGTAAGGAAGAGAAAGAATTGGAATTCAAAGTTTTAAAATAAAATGTTTAAATATATGTGTGTGTACATACATATACATATATGTGCATATATATACACATATGTGTGTGTATATTATATATATATATATATTTGCATGCAATTGGGAAATAAGATATATAGGAGGCACTTCATCATAGAGATCCATCTTGCCCTACTGGAAAGTTGGAGGGGGATGGGGAGGATATAAAAGTGCCCAGTTTTGGGGGGGGGATACAGTGGGATCACTGCTTTGGGGTGGTGGGAAGGGGAAAGATGGGGAAAAATTGTAAATAGCATCTTGTGGAAACAAATGATGTGAACTAAAAATAAACATAAAATATTATTATAAAAAATGAAAAGAAATAATAAGATGCGGAATACATCATTGAAAAAACAACTGTTGTCAAAAAAAGATGCAGGGGAGAAAATTAGAGAATTTTTTATATATCTTAAACCATGATTTAAAAAAAAATGCTTGTACAGCATCTTTCAATTAATTATTGGGTTTGGAGCCAAGATGGCAGAGTTAAAGCAGGAATTTGGCTGTCCTCCCACTCCAACCACCTATAAAACCTATAAAATATGACTCTAAAAAATTTTAGAGATACAGAACCCAGTAAGTGACAGAGTAAGGCAAATCTCCCACTGAAGGCAGCCTAGCAGGCTGACAGGAAGGTTCTCTTGCACCAAGCTGGGAACTTAGCATAGTACTGCATAAGTCACCCAGACCCAGACCTGGGATACCACTGACCAATGGCACAGACCATCCAGAGTAGACTTCAGGAGAGTGAATCATCAGCAGCTGTGGTGTTATCCAGATTTCTCAACCCATGAATACCAAAGAAAAAGTAAAATGTCAGTAGGGAACTCTGTGTGGGTGGATCCTGTCCCTGCCTCCAGGGCAAGAGGTGGTGGAGGTGAGGTGTCTGCAGCTATGGACATGTGGCTGCTTTCGGAGCTCCTGGCCTTGGTAAGGGGACCAAGTGACCAATCAGAGGGTAATAGATCCTGCTTTAACATGCTTGGATTGAGGTCACAGTCTTTGTAGGTTGTCCTGGGGTGTGTGGCCAGTGTGCCAGAGCTTGTGGTGGCTATAGAGAGGGCACCCTCCTCAAACATCTGGCATACTCAAAACCCCCACCAATTTGGGACACAGTTTACTCCACTCTGGAAGCAGAATTCTACCATGGCAAAGACCTCAAAAGTCAAATAATTTTCTGGCAAGATAAGCTATCAGAGGAAGAACAAGAAGACCACAGAATTCTTTCTTTGAGGACCAAAATGATCAAAATATAGAACCAGAAGAAGTCAAAACTCCTGCATCAAAAGCTTCCAAGAAAAATATGAACTGGTTACAGACCATGGAGGAGCTCAAGAAAGGGTTTAAAAAATCAAGAGAAATGGAGGAAAAATTGGGAAGAGAAATGAGAATGATGCAAGAAAATAATGAAAAGCTAAAGGACACCCCAAAATACTTAAGGAAATGACACCTTAAAAAATAGACTAACTCAGAAGGCAAAAGAGGTCCAAAAAGTCAATGAGGAGAAGAATTCCTTAAAAAGCCAAATTGTCCATATGAAAAAGGAATTTCAAAAACTCACTCAGAATTTGATTGGAGCAAATGGAAGCTAATGGTTTTAGGATAAATCAAGACATTGTAAAACATTTACAAACAAATGAAAAAAAGGGGGGCAATGTGAAATATCTAATTGGGAAAACCACTGACCTTGAAAATAAATCCAGGAGAGATCATTTAAAAATTAATGGACTACATGAAAGCCATTATCAATAAAAGAGCCTAGAAATCTTCCTTCAAGAAATTCCCAAGAAAAATTACCCTTATGTTGTAGAATAAGAGGGCAAAATAGAAATTGAAAGAATTCACTAATTGCCTCTTTTAAAAGATCCCAAAGGAAAACTCCTTGAAATATTATTGCCTAATTCCCCAATTTCTAGGTCAAGGAGAAAATATTACAAGTTGTCAGGAAGAAATAATTTGAGTATTGTGGAAACATATTCAGGATAACCCAAGATCTAGCAGCTTCTACATTAAGGTAATGAATGGCTTTGAAAATTTTATTCCTGAGGCCAAAAGAGCTAGGATTAAATCCAAGAATTACCTACCCAGCTAAACTGATTATAATGCTTCAGGAGTAAATGTGGACATTCAATGAAATAGAGGACTTTCAAGTATTGTTGTTGAAAAAACCAGAACTGAACAGAAAATTTGACTTTCAAATACAAGAATCTAGAAGCATGAGAAGTAAAACACGAAAAAGAAATCAAAAGGAACTTATTAAATTTGAGCTATTTACATTCCTACATGGAAAAGCTATAATTTTAACTCATGACACTTTTCTTAGGATGACGATAGTTGAAGGGAATATCTATCTATCTATCTATCTATCTATCTATCTATCTATCTATCTATCTATCATCTATCTATCTATCTATCTATCTATCTGTGTGTATACATACATGTATGTATACTAGGAAATATATGTGTATAAATACATATGTGAGAGTATGTACATGTGTTTACATGTATATATAGACAGAGAGCACAGGACCAGGTGAATATGAAGGGATGATATCTAAAAAAATAATAGTAAGAGGTCAGAAAGGAATATAATGGGATAAGGACAAAGGAGAGATAGAATAGGGTAAATTATCTCATATAAAAGAGGCAAAAGAAAGCTGTTACAATGGAGGAGAAGAGCAGGAAGGTGAAAGGAAATGGGTCAACCTTATTCTCATTGGATTTGGCTCAAGGAGGGAATAACAGACACATTCAAGTGTAAATCTTACCCTATAGGAAAGTAGAGGGGAAAGGAGATAACAGTGAGGATGATAGAAGGGAGGACAGATTGTGGGAGTGGGTAGTTAAAAGCAAACACTTTTGAAAAGGAACAGGGTCAAAAGAGAGAAAAGAATAAGTGGGGGTGTGATCAGATGGAGGGAATTATAGTTAGTCTCTCACAATATAACTACTATGGAAACATTTTGTGTAACTACACATGGTCAATCTATATTGAATTGCTTGTCTTCCCAGTGTGGGTGGATGAGGAAGGAAGAAGGAAAAGAATCTGGAAATCAAAGTTTTAAAAACAAATGTTAATTTTTTTCATCCAACTGTAAAATAAGTTATGTAGGCACTGTGGTATAGAAATCCATCCTGCTCTACTAGAAAGTTATAGGGGATATGGGGGAGGATATAAGAGAGAGAAGATTGGGGGAAGGGGTATATAGTAGTCTCGATATCTTAGGGTGGGGGTAAGAGAAATATGGAGAGAAATTTGTAACTCCAAATCTTGTGGAAATGAATGTTGAAAGATAAAAATAAATAAATAAAAGATTTTTAAAACAATTATCAAGGAAAATTTCCCTGAGCTCCTAGAACCTGAGGGAGAAATAGTCATTGAAAGAATCTACTGATATCCTCCTGATAGAGGGGACAAAATGAAAACTCCAAGGAATATTGTACCCAAATAATAGAATTGTCAGGTCAAGGACAAGATGCAACAAACAACCAAAAAGAAACAATTTAAGAGTCATGGAACCATAGTCAGAATTACACAGGACCTAGTAGATTCTATATTAAAAGATCCGAGGAATTGCAATATGATATTCTGGAAGGAAAAGGAACTTCGATTACAACCAAAGATCAACTACCCAGGAAAACTGAGCATAATCTTTCAGGGGAGGAGATGGACATTCAATGATATGGGTAACTTCCAAACCTTCCTCATGAAAAGCAAGACCTCAAAACAAAATTTGATCTTCAAATCCAAGACTCAACGGAGGTTTCAAAAGGAAATAGGAAAAACAAACATGCTATTCAATAAGTATAAATGTTTTCATACTTACATACTAACATAATACTTATAACTCTTGAGAACTGTAATATTATTGCAACATTTAGAAGCAGTATACACAGACAGAGGTTGTGGGTATAAATTGACTTTGACGTAAGGGTAAAAAAAATTAATTGAGGTGAAACAAAGGATTGCAATAGAAGAATAGGAAAGGAGGAGACAGAAAAGGGTAAAATGCAGAGTCAAGATGGCAGAGTAGAAGCACTACCTCTGAGCGGCTGTGGCTTCCACCTTCCCCAATCAATGTAAAAAGGGGACTCTGAACAAACTTTGGAGCTGCAGAACCCACAAAATGACACAGAGAAGCTAAACTCCTGCTGAGCACAGCCCAACAGGCTGGCAGGAATTGGCAAGGGCAATGCTCTGGGAGAAGAGCCCAGGCCCATGTGACCTGGAGGATTTAGCCCAAGGACAGGCCTGATCAGTAAGTGGGAGTGTGTTGGCTTTTGCCCCCAGGGCGAGAAGCCTCTGAGACACCAGCACAGCCAGCCAGTGCCACGTGGCAGCTTCAGCTCCTGGCCTGCAGAATGTAGGGGGACCAAGCGATCATTTTGAGGTGTAATCACTCTTACTTTAACCTGCTTGGATCTGGATTGCAGTCTCGGGTGAAGATTCCTGGGGCGTGTGTCCAGCTTGCCAGAGCATGTGGAGGCCTCAGAGAGGGCACCCAACTAATACCTCTGGCACCTGAGAAAACTCCAGCTTTTGGGATGAAAGCTCCCTCTGTCTGGTGGCAGAGTCCTACTGTGGCAAAAAGCCTAGGAGTCAAGTGACTGAGGGGCTACATGATCAGGCAAGCAGACAGATGATACCAACATTAGACTCCTATTTGGGGGACAAAAAGGAGCAAAACATGGAATAGGAGGAAGACAGTGAAGTCAGAACTCCTTCACCAAAAGCTTCAGAGGAAAATATGAGCTGGTTACAGATCATAGAGGACCTTAAGAAGCAGATAAGAGAAGAGGAGGAAAAATTGGGAATATAAATGAGAATAATGCAAGAAAATTATGAAATTAGAGTCAACAGCCTGACTGAGGAAAATAACACCTTAAAAAATACACTAACTCAAATGGCAAAAGAGGCTCAAAAAGGCAATGAGGAGAAGAATGCCTTAAAAAGTCAAATTTTGCAGATGGAAAAAGAATCTCAAAAGCTCACAGAGGAGAATCATTGCTTCAGAATGAGATTGGAGCTAATGGAATCTAATGACTTTATGAGAAATCAAGAAGCTGTTAAACAGATCCAAACAAATGAAAGAGTGGAAGGCAATGTGAAATATCTCATAGGAAAAGCCACTTACCTGGAAAATAGATCCAGGAGAGAAAATTTAAAAAATTATTGAACTACCTGAAAGCCATGATGAAAGAACCTGGAAATCATCCTCCAGGCAGTTCTCAAAGAAAACTGCCCTGATGTTTCAGAACCAGAGGGCAAAATAGAGGTTGAAAGAATTCACTGATAACCTCCTGAAAAAGATCCCAAAAAGAAAACTCCTAGGAATATTAAAGCCAGGTTACAGAAGTCCTAGATTAAGGAGAGAATCCTACAAAAAGCCAGGAAGAAACAATTTGAATATTGTGGAAACACAATCAGGATAACACAGGATCTGGACGTTTCTACACTGAGGGATCGAAGGGCTTGGAATGTGATATTCCAGTGGTCAAAGGAGCTGGGATTAAAACCAAGAATCACCTACCCAGCAAAATTGAGTATCATGTTTCAGAGGAAAATATGGTTATTCAGTACAATAGAGGACTTTGAAGCATTCTTGATGAAAAAACTAGATTTGAATAGAAAATTTGACTTTCAGATACAAGAAGCAAGGGAAGCATGAGAAGGTAAACAGGGAAAAGAAATCATAAGGAACTTATCAAAGTTGAACTATTAACATTCCTACATGGAAAAACAGTAATTATAACTTTTGAAACTTTTCTCAGTATGAGAATAGTTGAAGGGAATATATATGCCTGTGTGTATACATATATATATATATATATATACATATATATATATGAATGTATATGGGCATATGAATACATATGTGAATCTGTATATATATGTTTACAGGTATACATAGATAGAGGGCACAATTTAACTGGAAGGGATGATACTTAAAAGGTGAAATTATGAGGTGAGAGAGAAATTATATAATGAGAGGAGATGGGGAGAGACAGAATGGGGTAAACTATCTCATAAAGAGGAGGCAAGGGAAAATGGTTACAATGGAGGGGAAGAATAGGAAGGGAAAAGGGAATGGGTCAAACTTATTCTCTTTTAATTTGGCTTGGGGAGGGAATGAAATACACACTCAATAGGGTATCTCACCCTATAGGAGAGTAGGGGGCAAAGGGATCTGAGGGGGGATGATGGAAGGGTGGGCAGACTGGGGGGGGGGCAGGAAGTTGGAAACACCCACTTTTGAAAAGGGACTGGATCAAAGTAGAGAATAGAACAAGTGGGAGGTGGGATAGGAGAGAGGGAAATATAGTCAGTCTTTTACAATATATCTACTATGTTATTGTTTTGCATTGGCTATACATGTACAACCTGTACTGAATTGCTTATCTTCCCAGTAAGGGTAGGTTACAAGGGAGGAAGGGAAAGAATCTGGAATTCAAAGTTTTAAAATCAAATGTTCAAATTCATATATAGTATTATTAATAGTATTTTACATATAATTGGGAAATAAGATATACAGGCACTGGGGCATTGAAATCCACCATGCCCTACTGGAAAAGTCAAATGGGGTATGGGAGAAAATATGGGAGAGAGCAGAATGGAAGAGGGGATATCCTGTGGGTCTCTTTTTTTGGTGCATTTGGTAGGGGAAAAACAGGGAGAAAATATGTAACACAAAATCTGGTGGAAATGAATGATGTAAATCAGAAGTTAATAAAGCATTTGAAAAATGGAAAAAAATTATAAATTATCTTTGGACATGATGATCTTAAGATGTCTATGGGATACCTACTTTGAGATACATGAAAGTCAGTTGGAGTTGTGAGATTTGAGGACAGCAGAGCAGTTAGGGTAGGAAAGGTAGAATTGAAAATTATTTGGAGAGATATGGTATTTAAATTCATGGAAGCTAATGAGATGACCAGGTGAAGTGGCATAGAGTGAGAAAAGTGCCTATAGATGGAACCCTGTGGAATACTTGTAGGTTTGAGAGAATGGCTTAGATGAAGATAAAGCAAAAAGGGACTGAGAAGGAATGATCTGATAGGTGAGAAGAGAACCAGGAGAGAGTGCTGATCTGAAATCTACAGAGATGGAAATATTGAGGTGAAGAGTATCATGGACAGTATTGAAAATGGCAGAGAGATCAAGGAGAACAAGGTTTGAGTAAAGCCCATTGATTTTTTCAATTAAGAGATCCCTGTGTTCTACACATTTTCTTCCATTTTTTTTTCTTTTCAATTGCTTTGATTGATTCATAATATATCATGGAGACACTACCTTCCACTTGCCCCATTCTGTCTTTGAGGATGTTGTTTACCTCGACTAGCTTTTATTCTTTCTTTTCCATTTGCCTAGTTGTACTACTTAGAGAGTTGTTTTCTTCAGTGAATTTTTTTATCTCCTTTTCCATTTGCCCAATTCTATTCTTTAAGCAATTTTGAAAGCCATTGAGTCTTTTATTTTCACAATTCTCTTGCATCAATCACATTTCGTTCCCATGTTTTAATTCTTCTTTTCTTATATGATTTTTAGCTCTATTTGGCACTCTTCTGTGAGTTTTTCTGGCCATGAGCCAACTTCCCATTTTGTTTGGCATTTTGCCCTCAGTCGTTAGGATATTGTTGTCATCTTTGGAGGTAGTGTCTTGGTTTCCCCTGTCACCATAATAACTTCCTAGAGTTAGATAATTTTTGTTGTCTTCTGTTCATCCCCGGCCCCCCTGTGCTTTATCTTTTTCCTGTCTCTTAATTTTTAGCACCACTGTCAATGTGGAAGACCCAATTGCTACAACTACATGTGATAAGAGTCTACAGGCCCTGGCTATTTTCTTGGTCTTGTAAGGCTGTTGCCCTGACATCCAAGGGTGCCCCTCCTATCTGGTGTTCCACTGCAGGGGGGGGGGGGGTTGGCTGGTGCTACAGGAGCCCCTATGGTTCAGGCAGCTTTCCTGGTGCTGAGCAGGGGTCGTAGTGGTTGTTTCTGCCATGTGCTGAGGACTGGTGAGGGTTTTCCTCATTTACTCTGGACCACAGCAGGACATCTGCCAGCTCTGATCCGTGCTGGAAGATGGCGTTTCTCAGAGCAGAAGTCTGCCAGCGGCCCTGGCTATACTAAGGCATGTAGGGTCCTGGTGTTAGTGTTTGACTGCTCCACCTCACTGCAGCTCTGGCCTCCCAGTGTATGTTTTTATTTTTGGTGGTGGGGTGAGGCCTGCTTCCGGCTTGCTGAGATGCTTCCTGTCTTTGAATGTATTCCCCTTCTACCTGAGTGAGATGGGCCTTTCTTCCTATCCTCCAAATCTCCCAGGCCTTAAGACTGAGACACCCCATCATTCTACTGGCTCTGCTATTCCAGGATTTGCTCCAGGATGTTAGCTCATGGTTGCTTGGTTTTTTGGAGATGAATAAGGGAGAGCTACAGTGATTTACTGCTCACTCTGTATTGCGGCTCCTGTGCCCAAGCACCTAGAGTAACAACCCCCACAGTCTGCTCTACCGTGTACCACCACCCCCCCCTTCCCCGGGCCACTGCCTTTGTGGTTATTAACTTTCGTGGTGCCTCCTTCTTACTCCCAGTTACCCCTTAAAGCCAATTCATTTTTTCTCTTACCTGGGAGGGGTATCAATACACCTGGACCCTCCTTCCTTCCAGCCCCTATCGAACTCTCTCTCTTGGTACTCTCATTTTTACATAAAGGACTAACAAAAGAAGAATTTGCAACAGTGCAGAAAACAATGGTCATTATGAGGCAGGGAAAACTTCTAAAGGACTAATAAATAAAAGATAAATATTAAAATAAAGGATAGGACTAATGATCAGCCTAAATGGCCTTAGAGCACTCTCTATGAACTTATAACTCCCTATGATGGAACACCTTCATTCAGTCAGTCACTGGGGACCAGTGATACTAATAGAACTTTCCCAGAAATCCTGAAGGTGGAATTTCATGTGGCTACCACCATGACCACCTAAAAATGTGTTACACTTGCCCCAAACACAATGCATTCAGGTCTGTCACACTACTTGTGAGCAGTTTCATCTCCCAGATGCCACCTTTAAATTCTGTGAGGACAACTTCATTCAATTGCCACCTGTCTTAGGTAAAAAAGATGTTTTGTTTATGGTCTGTATGTTCTCATGGTGGGTGGAAGGATTTCCCTATTTCACTTCCACAGCCTCAGAGGAAGAGAAAATATTCTTAGAAAAAATTCATTTCAATATGAGGCGAACATGAGAAATGAATGGCATCAGAGGTAACCATTTTACAGGAGCTTCATTAACTCTTCTGCTTTAATTCTGGTCAGTCAGCATCTCCATTGTGCCTTTTGGCACCACTCTCCTGTCATCAGGAATGATTGAAAGAGATAATGGAATGCATAAAACCTTTTGTGCTAAATTCTCTGAAGATCTAAGTATCCCCTGGCTAAAATTCTTTACTTTAGTCTTGTTGAGCCTTAGATCTAGAACATTTGGTTCCCAGAAGCTTAGTGCACATAAGATAATAACAAGATGCTTTATGACACTTCACCATTGTGTGGGAAGGACAGCATCCCAAGGCTCCCACCTATAGTACTGTACTGGGTTAGTGCAGAAAATTTCAGAAATTCACCAAATTCACCAAACACAGTCCTGTTCTTTAGGAATTCCAATAGAAACCAGGCTCCTGATCCCACCCAATGATTGACTTTATAGGAAACACCAGCAAGAGAAAAACTACTTGCATTCATGATGGAAAGAGTCTTTTGAATTCCTGCTCACCACCAAACTGCTTCCAAACTCAGGTAAGTAGTGTCCTTAATCTACTTGTCATATCTCAAAAGGGCAACACTGCCCACTTTGTGAAATGTACTTGTGACTTGATCTTGAAAATAAAATGGGATCAAAGGCAACTAATATCAAAGGCAGAAAGATGTTCCCAAGAACCCACAGGCAGAGAAACAAATGAGAACAGATACAGACCACTAACCCAAGAGACAAAACTTGAGCTGAGGTTTGTAGTTACTCTCTCTGTGAAGAAAGTCTTTTCATTCTTACTATTGTCTTCGTAAGGGCAATTGATGTTTGTGGAAGAATCACTTTCTGGCTTCTCATTTGTATGGAATTCTTCCTTTCATTTTTATGTTGTTCCTTTCTCAAATATGTATGACTTATGATATTTAATCTTGTCCTAATCCCCTTACTCTTATCAACAGGCTTAAATGCCTTTCTCCACCCTGAATCATCCAATCAGAAGACAATGGAAGGCTTCCCTAAAACACTTAATTTAACTAACTTTCAACAAAGTATTCATTGTGCTTGCCCTTCAAACTTTAGCCATTAACTCCATTTCCTCCTTGTTAGAAGCCTGGATCATGACCCCAATGAGAGGATTCTATTTTACTGACTGAGACAGAATGTTTCAAAAACTCCTGTTCTTCCTTGGGCTGAGTCACCAAGTCTCGTGGAGAGTGGAAGGATTTCTGCCAAGTCCTTGTCTACCCCACAGAGCAGCATCTTTTATAAAGGGAGCAACTCTTATCCTCTGCTTTCATCTCTATCCATAGACTCTGGGAGCTATAAAAATCTTAAGGATTAAAATACCTGGAGTACACCTGCCTGTGGGGAAAGGGTTCCCCCTAAGTAAGAAATAGAGAACTTAACTGCAGAATTGAGGCCCCCTGGGATATTAGACTCTTATCTATGGGATTCATTACACTTGGGAATCTCTATAAACTCAGACCCCACCCTGCATCCTCAGTACAAGTGGCAACACAGGCCCCCACTTTGGGACATTAAATTCCATGCAATGTAATTCTACCTTCATCCAGATGTCCTCCTGGGTTGCTTCAATATATACCTCACTTTATTCCTCTGGCCAGTTTCTATGACCACAGGTTTCCCTGAAGTGGACATGGGTATCTTATATCAGGACAAATACACCCTGCAGTAAGTGGAATGAGGGAGCCTGCCCTAATAAATCAGGCATCTATTGGCATTTGTCCCAAACAAAGGCAATTGTAAAGGCATTGCTTCAATTTCTGCCATTGCCTGGGAATGCAGGAATGGTCTCTTTTTCCTTTTTGCCTGGAAGCACTCTACTCCACCTGTTTCTTTCACTTCATTTGGGATTCATCCTCTAGCACAAACCTTTTGCAACAGAATTTCTCCCTTCCTTAGTATAGTTCTTCTTAAGCTGCTGTGCTCTATGCCAGAGTCTATATTCCTGCTGGGGAGGTCTAGCCACCTTTATCTATACCATGCCCCAATTATTCCTTTTTTCCAAAGAATCACTCCACTGGAATTTCTCTCTGGGTAAAGTTGCCCCTTCACCAATAGCAGAGGCTCAATTTCCTGCCATTAGGGCTCTGGTGTTGGCCATCTGATCCCTGACTGCTACCGCAGCCGCTTTTGGTCCACAACAAGACTCTTTGGGGAACCTCTTGTCAGAGATAGCTACAGGCCTGCAGTATATAGGGAGGTTCATCACCAACCTCCAAACACACATATTTTCACTTGCCCTCATGATAGTGCAAAATTTCTGGGTGTTGGACACCCTAACTACTGAGCAAAGAGTGTCATGTGCCCACATTCAGAAGGAATGTTATTTCTATGCCAATCAGCCTTCCCTCATGGAGAAACACTTAGCACTCTAAGCAGGCAAGCAGAATATTAGGGATCAGGGACCACAACAATCTTAAGCAGGTGTCCTCAATTTTCTTTGACTTATTTTCCTGGTTCCTGGGAAACTCGGCCAGCAATCTCCACACTGCCCTCTTTGTTCTGACATATTTCCTCCTTATTTTCCTTGCACATGTCTTGGTATATATTTTGTACCTCAACAATTGACCCCAGCATTATATAAAATCAAAAGCATGTTTTAGGTGGGTTTTCCCCCTCCATCTGTCAGGCCATTCCCACCTCTGACCAGAAGGAGGGAATGTCAGGGGATGTATGATTCTCATATTACTTGTTATCATCAGACATAATAATTATCTGATTCAGATTGTAAGAATGTCCCATATTTTCAGGAATTTCTGACTGGGGAGACATAGCTACATTTTACACATTACAGGGTAGAGAGATAAAACAAGAACTCCTAACATGCTAACAATTCCTCAACTTCTATCTGCCAAGTGTACTGAACCAGAGGCTACTGCACTCCAGTTCTCATCGTGCTAACTCTGATTCTGTACACCATAGAATAATCATAAGACTCAATGGCACTTCAGTCTTGAGACAATCAACTTAAAAACTGTTCACACAGAACTCAAGAGGACCTGAATAGAATCTAAAATGTCTGCAAGCAACAGCCTGCCATGGGAACTGTTTCAAGACCTAAGAATGATTGTGCAGTTTTTAGGCATAGAGACCCTGCCTTTGCACAGCAAGAGAAGGCCCTCTCCTGAGGGAGACTTTCATAGGAAAACTTTTTATCTTTTTTACTTTTTTCTTCTTTACTCTAAAACTAACTAAACCGCTACTTGATTCCTGACTCACCTGGCTCTTGCCTGCTCTGTTCAGCTCTGGCTATTCCCAGGTTAGAGACCATCCACCCTGTACTACATTTCAAATTCTTTTGACATATGTGGTTGTTTGAATGATGTCCCCACCATAGCTGTCAGGTCCTTGACAGCAGATTGATTATTTTTCGTTTTGTTTTGGTTTCTTTCTTTACTGAATTTCTCTATATGTAAGAGTTTTCCACAGTGCCTGGCAAACATTAGGCACTTCCTAAATGCTTGATGACTGAAAGAAACTGCTTTGTGGGATCATCAGATTTGCTCTTAGCTTTTTGGCTCTGTTCAGTATTATAGGAAAAGAGAGGAAATTGGACTAGATTCCACGGAAATGATTAAAGATTATACAGGAGTTTCAGGAGCTATAAGCATTCTCCTTTTTATTCTACTAATAATAGGAACTTTACAATAGATCAAAAATATTTGTCATATGCTTGTTCCCCATCCAGTCTTGAGCAAAGTGCACTTTGGAGACTCAGGATTAAGTGACTCTGTCGAGGTCAGGGCCATGCTAACATAAAATAATCTGGAATTAACCAAGTATTAAGTAGCTGGAGACAGTAATTCTGTCCCTATATCTAGAACTTAGTATGTTGAAAATTGAGTGACTGTAAGGGTTATGGGATTTAAAGATCTTCCATGCCCCATTGGACTTGCTGACATAGCAGGAAGGGGCGGAGCAAGAGGAAGCGAAGCCAAACTAGAGTTCCTGCGGTGGATAGCAGTAGCGGCGATGGCAGCAGCAGCAGCAGAGGCAGCAGCAGCGGCAGCGGCAGCGTGAAGCCCTTTTTGAGTCAGCCAGAATTTCTGCTAAGGATTCCTGCTGAGGACTGCCAGGGGCTGGAGCTGCGGGGAGCACGCTTCCTGGACGCTGGGTGGTTGCTGTGAGTGGGGACAGGAGGACCTTTGCCTGAGGTAGCCTGTTCTGTTTTAAAGGCTTGAGAATGTGGGTGTTTTCTACTTTATCTACCAGTGCCAATTTCATAACTACTCTGATGGCTTTCACTTTCTGGTTTGGGGACTCAGTCTTTTGGTATTTAATAAATTTTCTAGCTTAGTCCCCCATATAGCAAGCCTGATTTATTTTGTGATGGATAATTATATCAGCATATCTGTAATTTCCATATGCATTGTGAATATGGCATTGCTGATATAGTGACACAAACACCACGAAGAGAAGCAGGAGTCAAAGTTTAATTACTAGTGTTTTATTGGTACTGTAAAGAAATAGAAGGAGAAGATCAAGAGGTATGTATTTTCCCAATATCCGGGTCCACATGAGGACTTCAGAGGTGCCTCCTGATTGCCCATCTTTCTTTTTATTCACTGAAAGAAGAAAGGAAGTGACTTAGAGAGCATGAACTGTTCTGGTTAGGACCCTTGGGTAATGGCAACAACAACCACAAAGTCATATATTAATGAAATTTTTAAAACAAAACAAAATTTGGAGACAGACGATATGGCTGAGTAGCATGAGGGTTAGGAAGAATAGAATAGGTGAAGTTTTGATCTCTGTCTCTCTCAATCTCTATATCTGTCTCTCTGTCTCTCTCTCTATCTCTGTCTTCCCTCTTTCCCCCACTTCGCTGCCCCCCCATCTCCTTTCCACTGTCTATATCACTCTCTGTGCCTCTCTATGCCTCTCTTTTTCTTTGTCTCTCTACCTCTTTCTTTCTCTCTGTCTCTATCAAGGAAAATGGTGCAGAAATAAGAAAAGGTAAGCCAATAGTTGCAAAAAAAGAAGAGTGAAACATACTCAGAATAATGGAAAAAGGGAAAAAGCTGTAAAACATTTTGGAACAGGTATGATGGAAGTTGACTGCCAGAACATATTCAAACATGGATATTGGTTTACTGAGAATAACAATGAAATACCTTTAGGTTGGGAAGAGTGGAGGACCTCCTTACTGGCCACCTGGACGGCCTCCCTGCTGGCCACCTGGACGACCTCCCTGCTGGCCACCTGGACGGCCTCCTTGCTGGCCACCTTGAGGACCTCCTTGCTGACCACCTGGACGGCCTCCCTGCTGGCCACCTGGACGGCCTCCTTGCTGGCCACCTTGAGGGCCTCCTTGCTGACCACCTGGTTGACCTCCTTGCTGTCCACCTGGACGGCCTCCTTGCTGGCCGCCTTGAGGGCCTCCCTGCTGGCCACCTGGACGTCCTCCTTGCTGGCCACCTTGAGGGCCTCCCTGCTGGCCACCTGGACGGCCTCCTTGCTGGCCACCTTGAGGGCCTCCTTGCTGACCACCTGCTTGACCTCCTTGCTGTCCACCTGGACGGCCTCCTTGCTGGCCACCTTGAGGGCCTCCTTGCTGACCACCTGGGCGTCCTCCTTGCTGGCCACCTTGTTGACCTCCTTGTGGGCCACCTGGATTACCTCCTTGTTGGCCTCCTGGAGGTCCATGTTTTTGGTTTCTGCCTTGTTCTTCTCCATTATTTTGTTCTTCTTGCTGGTTTTCATTTGATGCTGGTGCATTTAGTGAATCTTGTGAATTTTCTTCATCTAAGAGGAGATAGCATAGGTATAGAAAAGTCTCATGAAGGAAAAAGCCTGATATTTAGTGGATGAAGACTGAATGTTTAGTGTCATAGTTTAATCATCCAAAAACTGAAGCCCTTACTATCTTATGAGGGTGACCCTCATTTGCCTGCTGAATGTCTAGTATGTATCTAAGACACCCAGGCATTGTCCAGGCTGAATGCAAGACTGGATGGGGTTGTGTGATGAATGATCCTCTGTGTGATTGGCAGGGAACAAGGTGAGCATAGACTCATATAATGACTTTAGCAGAAGGCATGGGCAGCTTGCTATATCAAAACTGTTAGTAATCCCTCTATATGTGTCTTGGTCACTCGTGTTTCTTACATATGCGTCCCCTCATGGGGGATACTCACCTGTTCTCTATGTATTCATAACTCCTACATATTTCTTATCAAGTTCCACCCTTCTCCTTATTTTAAGTGAAGGAAAGTAAATTTAAGCTTCAAGAGACTGTGAAATATGTACTTTTCATCTTTTTTTTGGCCTTAGTTATGAACTGTGTTCATCTGTCAATATTTATTAAGTGCTTAAAATATCCCAGGTCCTATGACAAACTTAGAAAGTAAAACATCTCCATGTACCCTCTTGGCCTATGGTTAAAAGAAGGTTCTGTTCCATAAAAGAATTAGAACTTGGAGTGATTAAATGGTGTTCTAAAGCGATTGGGGTCTCATGGGCTATGGGTAGGAAGGAGGGAGTAAAGAAAAGAGAAGTTCAGATTGGATTTAAATTTTGGTAGCCTGAATTCTCAAGATTTGTTAGGGTTATAAATGGAATTGTTGGTGATCTCTTACACTCTAGCCATTTAAGTGGGTGAGCATGAAAAAATTAAGGTTACTAGAATTATTTGGGGACATGGGAAAATGTTGTTTGTTTGTTTTATCTCAAAAGTGACATGGAGGGGTATTTACATGACATTATGAATAGAGTACCAGCCCTGGAGAAAGGGGGATCTGAGATCAAATCCAACCTCAGACACTTAACAGTAACTAGCTGTGTGACCTTGGGCAAGTCACTTAACCCCAATTGCCCTACCTTCCCCACACCAAAAACACCAAAAAAAAAAGTGGAGCAGAGTTTCTCATAAATTAACTCATCCCATGAAATGGAACACATCCAAAAGGACTGCTTCTCTGAGTAACAGATACATGACAAGGGAGGAGAGGCTCAAGCACAACATTCTCCAATTTATGATATGAAAACCCACGGAACGTCTAATTTGTGATGCAAATTGTGACAATTTCAATAGAAAAGTCAAAGTGAAGTCCTGCTGCCTGTTGGCATATTTTCTACTCAGCATTCTTACCTGTATTCCATACAGAGTTTTGTTTTGTGGCGGAGAAATACAAAATGGAAATGAATGATGAGCTTTTCTGCATTTCCATATTAGTCCAGCAGTTTGGTTTGGCTTTTCCTCACTCTGGACCCATATAGTGTTCAATCTAGATAAGACTTTCTTGGCTCTTATACCTCCTGTTCCAAAGAGAAGGAAATGACCTCCTTCCCATATTCTGAAGGTCTCAAGAGAGCTTGGTATCCTCATACTCAAAAGACATTTTATCCATCACAATACTTTTTTTTGTCATATGAGATTTAAGATTAAAAAAATTGCCACTGGAAAATATCTTAAAGTCCATATAATGAAAATCTTCCATTTTCTAATGAGAAATCTGAAGGAATTCAAGGATAATTGTCAAGTCAGCTAGGTTTATTAAGCATTTAAACATGTCCCAGGCACTGTGAGCTAACCAAGGTCATACTGTCAGAGGAAAAATTTTAATCCAAGAGTGATGACTGCAGATACTTTTCTTTTAACCCAATATGTTGCCTTTCTTAGACCATTAGATGTAGAATCAAGGGATTGGGCTTCATACTATATTTTTCAAAATACTAGACAGCTATGTCAGCTGAGAAGTTATTTAAGCTCTCTGGACCTGAGTTTCTTCATGTGGAAAATGGTTATGATGATCTCATTGAGAGGCAGAATGGCAGAGCAGATCAAAATCCATTTTCATAGTTAAAAAGTTCTCTGTTCAAATTCTACCTCTGACATAAATTATCCATAAGAAAAGAGGTAAATGACATACTACATCAATACTCCAAAAAAAATCTCTCAGACACTAACTTGTTGAATAGGTGGAGATAGATCTGCATTGGGAAAAAAAGATTTTCAGATGTATTCTCCACTGAACTTCATCATAGCTATATTAGAAACAGGTGCAGCACTAATGAACCTGAAGTCCTAAATGATACCCATTGTTTTGTTTCCACACTTAACGCTTACAATGCCAACCCTTCTGATAAAAATAATAATAATATTTCATTCCATCACCCTAATTTTATTGAGCAGGATGCCAAGTATTGACTTCTGAGGAAATATTTAGATGACTTCTGAGAGTAAGTATCCTTTTTAAATTAAAAAAGATAAATCTTTCTTGTTTGAAATGATGTCACATGAATTATACCCTGACCCAACACCAATAACCTGTTAACACGATCATTTCTGGTTAGAAGGTCAGCACTAAGATGGGAGAAACTACTACACTCTGAATATACTTCACCGATTTTGTTTTGTTTCCACAACAATAAATGCTTGTCGATTGATTGATTATTGGTATTATGAAGACAGAGATTCTTCTTTACCCAGAATAAAGGGCCAGATAAGTGAGTAGGAATTCACACCTCTTAAAGTGATAGTTTAATCTCTACCTGAAGAATTCCATCTTAGGGAGATGATCTATACCTTGGAATAATTGAATAAACACATTGTCAAGAAGGATGGAGTCCATGCAGTAAAGTGAAGAATTAAAATGATGTGTACACAAGTGTCAAAAACTCTACATGTGTGTCAAAGTCTGAATGGAAAATGAAAAATTCAGTCATTGCTGTTTTCCAATGTAATGTCATTTTTTGTCCTAGGAATGTTATCCTTTAATTAGAAATAGAAACATTTAACTCTTTTTATCAATATTTTGTGCCAGATAATTGAGTTCAATTCATTAAGAAATCATTAAATTACTATTATGTGCCAGTCACTTTGGTGTTGGGTATGAAAAGAAAGAGAAAAAACTCCCTGATGGTGAGCAATTTAAATTCTATTTTGGGTGAAAACATGCACATAGAAATTAAATGGTAAATAGGTAAAAAAAAAATAGGTGAAGGGAACATACAAACAAGGAGCAGGGCAGAAAATCAAAATAGATTTCCTACAGGAGATGACATAAACAGAATTTAACTGAAGCTAGGAATTCTAAGAGGTAGAGATGAGTAGAAAATGTATTGCAATTGGAAGAGCAGGATTAAAGTACAGAAAGATGGAATGCTGTGTGTAAGGGAAAAGGGGCATATACCCCTGAGGGAAAGAATAGAGCTTAAAGAATAGTTTGAGTTTGACTGCAAACCAAGGGGAGAAAAGAGATTTGAGGAGTCATCAGAACATGAAAAATAAGAATGCCACCTGCTATTTATCTAACTCTAGGAAGAAAAAAGTACCTAAATTACTGAGGAAAGCAAACAAAAAAGGACCTCGTAAGAATTTTACCATGATTCAAGATCAATATGCCGTTAACACGATCATAGATTCTTTGTTTCCCCCACTTACCCTCTGTGTACTGAGCTGAGCTCAGGCCCAACAGGGCCACTGAGAAAAGGAGAAGGAGCCACTTGGTAGCAGCCATGGTATCGATGTTACCTATGCTGCATGGACCAAGGGAAACTGTTCTTATAAAGACCTCAGAGAACAATGTCCCCTTTGAAATGTCAACTCAGTCCCTCATCTGAAGGCATTGATTTTGCCCAGATCACTCCCATCCCTAAGTTTTGGTTGGACTGAGTTTGAGACCTGGCAAAATTTCCTGTTAAAAGAGTCATCACCAAGTAAAAGTTGGCCAAAGTCTTTGAAGCAACCTTTCCTGGAGACACCACATATAATATTGTGATTGCAATGATGGGTAGTCTTCCATCTTGTCATTTCTCTCCCTTACATAAACCTAAACTCCTTGAGGGTATTTTGATATCCTGTGTTGCAAAAGTCAATTAAATGTCACCACTAAATTTCTTCCAGTGCCAGGAATGAGCCAGCAAGGTCAATAGACAATGGAAGGATAAAATAACTAAAATGGAATCACTAGATAACAGTAAATGTACAGGGAAGCTGCTGCCCCATCTCCTTCCATTAGAAGGTACATAGACATCAGCAGCTCTACTCTTTGGTAACTTGAGGTATACCTTTATGGAACCAGGCTTCCACACCTCTCTCCATAATTCCTTCCTCAACAATATTTTAAATGATATGTCCCCAAATTTAACTAAAATAAGTTTTGAAAAATTTTTGGTGTTCAGAAAACATTATTCCTCAAAACTAATATCTCTCCATCCTTCTTCCAAACACTCTGCTCAACGAGTACCTCTAATAATGAAATACAATTCCAGGTGAAGAGGCTTTCCCTCAGTTATTTCCTTTTGATACCCCATTCACAATTCATTTATCCACTTTCCTTCTCAGATTCACCTGCTTAGAGGAACTCATTCATAGACTTAGAAGAGAACAGTATTGGAGAGTCCATATTGTCCAACCCTGTCATTATCCAGAAAAATAACCTGAAGTCAAATAGGTGAAGTGACTGTTCCAGAGTCAATAAGTTGGAAAAAAAAGTCAGTGTAAACATTTATGCATTTTTTCTCTATGGAGGGAGAAGTAATTCATTATTTATTATCCAAGATCGAGATTGGTTAATACAATTAATCATAACTGGGATCTTTTATTTACATTAATCATTGTGCATATTGTTCTCTAGTTAAGCTTATTTCACTCTATATGAGTTCAAGGCATTTTTACTCTTTCTCTTAATTTATCATATTCTTTATTTTTCATAATTCAATAAATAGCTAATCACATTTATACGATCATTTGTTCAGCCATGCTAAAGTACCTGGTCATTTATGTCTTTTCAGGTTTTGTTTTCTAAAATTAAAAATAAATTATAAGTAAGTTCTTATTGAAAGGATTGTTCTTTCTGGATATAAATGATTTGTTGACTAGTAATATTAATTCTAAATTATTTTGAATAATATGTGAACCTATTAATACCTTGACCAAAATTAGATGAATATGTGTCTTGCTATTATTGTTCAGTCTTCAGTCATGTCTGACTTTTCATAATTCCATTTGGGGTTTTCTTGACAAAGATACTGGAGTCATTTACTAGTTCCTTCTTTATCCCATTTTACAGAGGAGGAACTGAAGCAAACAGGGTTAAGTGACTTGACCAATATGACTTTCCCAGACCCGTGTGTCTGAAGCCAGATTTCAACTCATGAAGATGAGTCTTTCTGATTCCATAGCACAGGTCTCTATCCACTATGCCACCTCGCTGCCTATTATTCCTCAAAAATAAGCTGTATCCATTGTTAAATAACCATGCTAGTTAGTGGATGATGAGGCTAAGCTTCAGTGATGTTTTCTTTATCTTGTGATAAAGAATTTGGAATGGTTGTAAATGGCTTAAAATGCTTTTGAATATGTTGCGTTGCATATTATGAGACACTTGAATGTTGGTTATTTTTATGGAAATAATATTTTTACTCTTTTATCATTTTGATTAAAAGGGATGACCTTCTTGATGTGGGTGACAGGTAGAAAAAATGTCCAGAGGTTAAAAAGCAGGTGTCATGTTTGAAAAACAACAAAGAGGTCTATCTTACTGGATTATTGAGGACCTGAAGGAAAATAAGGGATATGAGACTGGGAATTTTCAGTTAGGGGAAAAGTTGGGAAGGGTTTAGAATGCTTTGCATAGGATGTAATTTTTGACCCTAACTTAGAGAGCCACTCCAGTTAAGTGAGTAGGGATTTGCCATAGTTCGACCTACACTTCAGAAAAATTACGTTTCTGAAAAATAGAAGAGAATGAGGAGAAAAGTGAAGTGAGGAAGACAGACTCACTAGCAAGCTATTTTAATAGTCCAGGAATGAGGTGATAAGGGCTTGCATCAAAACAGTAGCACCAACAAAGACAAAAGGTGCTGCAAAGGTGAAATTAACAGACCTTTACAACACATTGGATGCAGGGGATGACAGATAGGGAGAAATTGAAGATGATGCCAGGTTGTAAACCTGGGGGCCACAAAGATGGCATTGCCTTCAACCATAACTAGGGAATGAGGTGCATGAAAGTATTTAGAGTGAAAAATGATTCATATTTGGACATGCTGATGCCTATGGGACACCTAGTTTGAGACGTCTGAAATTCAGTTGGAGTTTTGAGATTGGAGGACAGCAGAGCAGTTTGGGTAGGAAAGGTAGAATTGAAAATCATTTACAGAGATATGGTGTTTAAATTCATGGAAGCTAATGAGGTGACCAGGTGAAGTAGCATAGAGTGAGAAAAGGGCCTATAGAGAGAACCCTGTAGAATACTTATAAGTTTGAGGGAATGAAGATACAGCAAAAGGGACTGAGAAGGAATGATCTTATAGGTGCAAAGAGAACTGGAGAGAGTGGTGGTCTGACATCTACAGAGAAGGAAATGAGAAGAGGGTGATGGACAGTGTTGGAAGCTGCAGAGAGAACAAGGAGAACAAAGACTGAGAAAAGCCCATTTGTTTTGTCCATTAAGAGAGCCCTGGGTATTACATATTTTCTTCCATTTTTTTTATCCTTTTCAATTTCATTGATTGATTCATAATGTCTCATGGAGTCACTACCTTCCCCTTGTCCAATTCTTTCATTGAGGATGTTGTTTACCTCAATTAGCTTTTTGCTTTCTTTTCCATTTCACCAGTTGTACTCCTTAGAGAGTTGTTTTCTTCAGTGTATTTTTTATCTCCTTTTCCATTTGCCTGATTCTACTTTTTAAGCAGTTTTGAAAGCTCTTGAGACTTTTTTCACAACTCTCTTGAATCACCCACATTTATTTTCCATATTTTAATTGTTCTTCTCTTATATGATTTTCAGCTCCTTTTGGAACTCTTCTGTGAATTTTTCTGGGCATAAGCCAAGTTCCCGTTTTGCTTGGGATTTTGCCCACAGGGATTATGACATTGTTGTCCTCTTCTGAGGCTGTGTCTTGGTCTTCCCTGTCACCTTAATAACTTTCTATAGTCAGATGATTTTTTGTTGTTTTCTGTTCATCCCCTCACCCCCCCCCCGCCTTTTTTAATCTCTTCGTTATTCTTGAAATTTCAGCACAACTCCCATGGTGCAGGACCCAATCTCTGCATGCTAGAGTCTGCAGGCCCTGGCTCTTTTCCTGGTCTTGTACTGCTATTGCCCTGTGGCCCAAGGGAGTCCTTCATATTTGGTGTTCCACTGCAGAGGTGAGGTGGTGGCTGGTTGGATTTGAAGATGTCTATGGGATACCTAGGAATTTCTATTTTCAGGAGGCCCTATGGTTCAGGCAGCTTTCCTGGTGCTGAGCAGGGATCTTAGTGGTTGTTTCTGCCATGTGCTGAGGACTGGTGAGGGTTTTCCTCCTTTACTCTGGACCACAGCAGGACATCTGACAGCTTGGGGCTGTGCTGGAAGATGATGCTTCTCAGAGAAGAAATCTACCAACTTCCCTGGCTATACTAAGGCATGTACGGTCCTGGTATTGGTGTTTGCCTGCTCCACCTCACTGCAGCTCTGGCCTCCCTGTGTATGTTTTCAGTTTTGGTGGGAAGAAGGGGCAGCAGTTTGCTTCAGGCTTGCTGGGATGCTTCCTGTCTTTGCATTTCCCTCTTCCCCGAGTGAGATGGACTTTCTTGACCATCCTCCAAGTCTGGAGGATAAAAGACTGAGCCACTCCTTTTTCTACTGATTCTGCTCATCCAGGATTTGTTCCAGGATGTTAGCTGATAGTGCCCAAACACTGATAGTAAAACCCCCACAGTCTGCTCTACCTTGTACCACCTGGGGCCACTGACTTTGTGGCAGTTAACTTGTGTGGTCCCTCATTCTTAATCCCAGTTGCCCCTGAAAGTCAATTTATTTTTCCTATTTCCTGGGAGAGGTATCAATATACCTACACTCTCCTTCCAGCCCCTGTGGAACTATCACTCTGCCCCAAGGGCAAAACCTTTATGGCACTCTCATCTCAGGTGAAGGACTAACAAAAGAAGAATTTGCAACAGTCCAGAAAACAATGGTCATTATGAGGCAGGGGTAACTTCTAAAGGACTAATGTACATTTGATAAGAGTATAGGACTAATGATGAGCCTAAATGGCCTTAGAGCACTCTCTATGAACTTTTAACTCCCTATTATGAAACACCTTCATTCAGTCAATCACTGGGGACCAGTGAAACTAATAGAACTTTCCCAGAAATCCTGAAGGTGGAATTTCATGTGGCTACCACCATGACCACCTAAAAATGCGTTACACTTGCCCCAAACACAATGCATTCAGGTCTGTCACACTACTTGTGAGCAGTTTCATCTCCCAGATGCCACCTTTAAATTCTGTGAGGACAACTTCATTCAATTGCCACCTGTCTTAGGTAAAAAAGATGTTTTGTTTATGGTCTGTATGTTCTCATGGTGGGTGGAAGGATTTCCCTGTTTCAATTCCACAGCCTCAGAGGAAGAGAAAATATTCTTAGAAAAAATTCATTTCAATATGAGGCGAACATGAGAAATGAATGGCATCAGAGGTAACCATTTTACAGGAGCTTCATTAACTCTTCTGCTTTAATTCTGGTCAGTCACTCAGCATCTCCATTGTGCCTTTTGGCACCACTCTCCTGTCATCAGGAATGATTGAAAGAGATAATGGAATGCATAAAACCTTTTGTGCTAAATTCTCTGAAGATCTAAGTATCCCCTGGCTAAAATTCTTTACTTTAGTCTTGTTGAGCCTTAGATCTAGAACATTTGGTTCCCAGAAGCTTAGTGCACATAAGATAATAACAAGATGCTTTATGACACTTCACCATTGTGTGGGAAGGACAGCATCCCAAGGCTCCCACCTATAGTACTGTACTGGGTTAGTGCAGAAAATTTCAGAAATTCACCAAATTCACCAAACACAGTCCTCTTCTTTAGGAATTCCAATAGAAACCAGACTCCTGATCCCACTCAATGATTGACTTTATAGGAAACACCAGCAAGAGAAAAACTACTTGGTTCATGATGGAAAGGGTCTTTTGAATTCCTGCTCACCACCAAACTGCTTCCAAACTCAGGTAAGTAGTGTCCTTAATCTACTTGTCATATCTCAAAAGGGCAACACTGCCCACTTTGTGAAATGTACTTGTGACTTGATCTTGAAAATAAAATGGGATCAAAGGCAACTAATATCAAAGGCAGAAAGATGTTCCCAAGAACCCACAGGCAGAGAAACAAATGAGAACAGATACAGACCACTAACCCAAGAGACAAAACTTGAGCTGAGGTTTGTAGTTACTCTCTCTGTGAAGTAAGTCTTTCTTTCTCACTCTTGTCCTCTTAATACCAATAATGATGTTTGTGGAAGAAGCATTTTCTGGCTTACCATTTTTGTGGAATTATTCTTTTAAATTTTAGGCTGTTCCTTTCTCAAACCAGTATGGCTTATGATATTTGTTCTTGTACTTATCCCCTTACTCTGATCAACAGGCTTAAATGCCTTTTCGCACCCTGAATCACCCAATCAGAAGGCAATGGAAGGCTTCCATAAAACATTCAATTGAAGTAGCTTTCAGCAAGTTATTTACTGTCCTAGCCCTTTAAACTTTAGCCATTAACTCCATTTCCTCCTTGTTAGAAGCCTGAATCATGACCCCAATGGGAGGAACCTATTTTACTGATTGAAATAGAATGTATCAGAAACTCCTGTTCTTCCTTGGGCTGAGAAGCCAACAAGTCCTTGTCTACACCACAGAGCAGCAGCTTTTATAAAGGGAGTCACTCTTATCCCCTGCTTTCATCTCTATCCATAGACTCCTGATGCTATAAAAGTCTCAAGTATTAAAGTCCCTGGATGTACATCTGCCAGTTGAGAGAGCCCCCTAAGAAAGAAATAGAGAACTTAACTGCAGAATTGAGGGTGCCTATTCTAGGGTATTAGACATTTATCTATGGGATCATTACATTTGGAAGTCTCTAGAAAATCATACTACACCCGGCAACCTCAGTACAAGTGCCAACACAGGCCCCTGGCTTTTAAAAAATTAATTAATTTATTTACTTTTAGTTTACAACACTCGATTCCACTATCTTTTGAGTTTCAAATTTTCTCCCTCTTCTTCTCCTCCCCCCCCACCATGGTAGCATGCAATCAAATATAGGATTTACAAATACCTTCACATTAACCATTAGGTTATAAAGAAGGATTATAACCAAGGGAAACAACAATGGGAAAGAGGAAACAAAAGAAAAAAAAAAGAGAGCAACTGGTTTGCTTCAATCTGCATTCAAACTCTGTATTTTTTTCCTCTGGATGTGGAAATCTCTTTCTATTATGAGACTTTTGGAGCTCTCTTGTAACCTGAGAGGAGACCAGTCTGTCAAAGTTAGTTGTCACACTTACATTGTGTCTGTAATTGTGTACAGATTTCTCCTGTTTATATTTTTCTCACTCAGCTTCAGGTTGTATGTCTCTCCAAGGAAATTTGAAGTCTTTCTGCTCCTCATTTCTTATAGAAAAATAATATTCCATTACATTCATATACCACAATTTGTTTATCCATTTCCCAATTGATGGACATCCCCTTAATTTCCAATTCTTTGCCACTACAAAAAGAGCTGCTATATATAGTTTTGTACATACAGGTCTTCCTCCCACATCTGTGATCTCTTTGGGAAAAAAAAAAACACTAGAAGTGGTATTGCTGGATCAAAGGATATGCACTTATTTATAGCCCTTTGGATGTAGTTCCAGATTGCTCTCCAGAATAATTGAATCAGTTCACAACTCCACCAAAAATGCATTAGCGTCCAAATTTTTCTACATCCTCTCCACTATTTATAATTTTCCTGTTTTGTCATCTTAACCAATCTGAACAGTAAGATGTGGTACCTCAGTTTTTTTATTTGTATTTTTCTAATAAATAGTGATTTAGAGAATTTTTATATGCTTAGAGATATTTCCTACCATGAAATGTCTGTTCATATCCTTTGACAATTTATCAATTGGGGAATGACATCTATTCTTATAGATTTGGCTCAATTCTCTGTATATTTTAGAAATTAGTCCAATATCAGAGACATAGGTTGTAAAAATTCTTTCCCAATTTCCCACCTCCCTCTTAATCTTGGTTACATTGGATTTGTTTGTACAGAAGCTTTTCAATTTAATGTAATAAAAATTATTCATTTTGCATTTTATAATTCTCTCTAACTGTTGTTTAGTCATAAAGTCTTTCCTTCTCCACAAGTCTGACAGGTAAACTATTCCTTTTTTTCCAAGATTGCTTACAGTATCAACCTTTATACCTAGATCATGCACCCATTTAGACTTGATTTGGGTATATGGTATTAGGTAATGGTCTATGCCCAGTTTCTGCCATACTATATTCTAGTTTTCCCAGCAGTTTTTGTCAAATAGTGAGTTCTTATCCCAAAAACTGGGGTCTTGGGGTTTATCAACAATAGATTACTATAGTCACTGACTGCCAAATATCATGTGCCTAATCTGTTCCATAAATCCACTACCCAATTCCTCAGCCAGTACCAAGCAGTTTTGATGAAGGCTGCTTCTTTAATACAGATGGAAATCTGGTATAGCTAGTCCACCTTCCCTGGCATTTCTTTTCATTAATTCCCTTGATATTCTGGACCGCCTATTCTTCCAAATGAATTTTGTTACTATTTTTTCCACCTCTATAAAGTAGTTTTCTTTTTTTTTGGTAAATTGATTGGTATGGCACTAAATATATAATTAAATTTAGGTAAAATTGTCATTTTTATTATATTAGCTCAACCCGGCCATGAGCAATTGATATTTTTCCAATTAGTTAGATCTGACTTTATTTGTGTGAAAAGTGTTTTCTAGTTGTGGTCATATAGGTCCTTGGTTTGTTTTGGCAGATAGATTCCCAAATATTTTATAATGTCTACAGTAACTTTAAATGGGATTTCTCGTTATATCTCTTGCTGTTGAATTTCATTGGAAATATAGAGGAGTGCCAAAGATATATGTGGGTTTATTTTATATCCTGCAATTTTGCCAAATTTATTTATTTCCTCAAGTAGTTTTTTAATTGATTCTCTAGGATTCTCTAAGTATATCATCATTTCATCTGCGAAGAGTGATCGTTTGGTCTATGCTTTGCCTGATTTGATTCCTTTGATTTCTTTCTCTTCTCTAATTGCTACAGCTAACATATCTAATACCAGATTGAATAAGAGGGGTGATAGTGCACACCCTTGTTTCACCCCTGATCTTATGGGAAATGTTTCTAGCGTCTCCCCATTACATATAGTATTTGCTGGTGTTTTTGAATAGATGCTACCTATTATTTTAAGGAAGGCTCCATTTATTCCTATACTTTCTAGTGTTTTTAATAGGAATGGATGTTGTATTTTGTCAAAAGCCTTTTCTGCATCTACTGAGATAATGTGGTTTCTGCTAGTTTTATTGTTGATATGATCAATTATACTGATGGTTTTCCTAATATTAAAACATCCTTGCATGCCTGGAATAAATCCTACATGATCAAAGTGTATTATTCTTAAGATAATTTATTGTAGTCTTTTTGCTAATACTTTATTTAAAATTTTTCCTCTATATTCATGAGAGAGATTGTTCTATAATTTTCTTTCTCTGTTTTATCTCTTCCTGACTTATGTCTCAATACCATATTTGTGTGTCATAAAAAGAATTTGGTAGGACTCCTTCTTAACCAATTTTCCCAAATAGTTTGGAGAATATTGGAATCATTGTTCTTTAAATGTTTGATAGAATTCACTAATAAATCCATCTGGCCCTGGAGATTTTTTTCTTAGGGAGTTGAATGATAGCTAGTTCAATTTCTTTTTCTGAGATGGGGTTATTTAAGGAATTTACTTCTTCCTCAGTTAATCTGGGCAACTTGTATTTTTGTAAATATTCATCTATTTCCCTGAGATTGTCAAAATTATGTGCATACAATTGGGAAAAATAATTCCTAATTATTGTTTTGATTTCCTCTTCTTTGGAGGTAGATTCACCCTTTTCATCTTTTTTTATTTTTTTTTTAAGCAATTGGGGTTAAGTAACTTGCTCAAGGTTACCCGGCCAGTTATTTCTGGGTGTGGTGCTGAGTGTCTGAGCCCGGGATTCGATCTCCAGGTCTATCTCAACACTGGAACCTGTGCTCTTACTCGCTGAGCCACCTGGCCGCCCCTTCACCCTTTTCATTTTTGATACTCATAATTTGGTTTTATTCTTTATTTTTTTTATCATATTGACTAAGGGTCTATCAGTTTTCTTGTTTTTTTTTTCATAAAACCAGATCTTAGTTTTATTTATTGGTTCAATAGTTTTCTTATTTTCAATTTTATTAATCTCTCCTTTGGTTTTCAATATTTCTAATTTAGTATTTAATTGGGGATTTTGAATTTGTTCTTTTCCTAGGTTTTTCAATTGCATGCCCAATTAGTGACCTCCCTTTTCTCTAATTTAATCATGTATGCACTCAGGGATATAAAACTTCTCCTAAGAACTGCCTTTAATGCATCCCACAAATTTTGTTATGTTGTCTCATTATTATCATTCTCTTGAATGAAATTACTGATGGTTTATATAATTTCTTGTTTGACCCACTCATTCTTTAGGATTAAATTGTTTAATTTCCAATTAGTTTTTAGTCTGTCTTTCCATGACCCTTTATTGCATATAATTTTTATTGCATCATGATCTGAGAAGGATGCATTTAATATTTATGCCTAACTGCACAAATTGTGAGGTTTTTATGCCCTAGAACATGGTTAATTTTTTGAGTATGTGCCATGTACCACTGAGAAGAAAGTATATTACTTTTTATCCCCATTCAGTTTTCTCCAGAGATCTATCATACCTACCCTCTCTAAAATTCTGTTCACCTCCTTAACTTCTTTCTTGTTTATTTTGAGGTTAGATGTATCAAGTTCATAGAGGGGGAGATTAAGCCCTCCCACTAGTATAGTTTTGCTATCTATTTCTTCCTCTAATTCCTTTACCTTCTCATTTAGGAATTTGGATGCTATACCACTTATTGCATATATGTTAAGTAATGATATTGCTTCATTCTCGATGGTGCTTTTAGCAGTATATAATTTCCTTCCTTATCTCTTTTAGTCAGATCAATTTTTGCTTTTGCTTTATCTGAGATAAGGATTGCTACCCCTGCTTTTGTTTTTACTTTAGCTGAGGCATGATATATTTTACTCCAGCCTTTTACCTTTACCCAGTGTGTATCCCTCTGTTTCAGATGTGTTTCTTGTAAACAGCATATTGTAGGATTATGATTTTTAATCCATTGTGCTATCCACCTCTGTTTTATGGGAGAGTTCATTCCGTTCACATTTACAGTTATGATTGTTATCTGTTTCTTTCCCTCTATCCTATTCCCTCCCCTGTTAATGCTTCTATTTTTTCTCCCCTTCTCCCTTCCCCTCCTTAATAGTTTTCCTTTTGACCACTGCCTCCCTCAATATTCCCTTATAAGTCCTCCTCCCTTTTCCTCCCCTTCCCCCTTACTTCCTCCTTCCCTTCTAACCCCTCTTTTGTAGCCCTTTCCCCCTCCTACTGCCTGTAGGATATTTTTATACTTAATGAAGTATGTTATATCTTCTTTGCACCAAGGGCGACAGGAACAAATCTCAAGAGAAGCTACTCACCCTTCCCTCTTTCCCTCTAATATGATACGTTTTGTGTCTCTTCTCCATAGAGTGCTATGCTTAACTGGTTGTTATTCCCTCTTTGCTCCAGAACCAACGAGGTAAAAGCTCATAAAATACCCATCTCCCTCCCTTCTTTTCCTCTGCTATATTGTTTTTATGCCTCTTTGTGTGGCATATTTTACCATTTTCTACTTCATTCATTACTCTTCTTCCACTGAAGTACCTTTGTAGCCCTTAACATATTTTTTTATTCGTCATTTTGTGTATTTTTTCATACCCTCTACTTGACTATAAACAGTTTGCTCTTATTAAATAACAGGGTGTGTGTGTGTGTGTTTGTGTGTGTGTGTGTGTTTTGCTTATTTTCCTTTCTATGTCACACTTGCATCTTGTAATTGAAGGTTGAATTTTCCATTGATCTCTGGCTTTTTCATCAGGAAGGTCTGGAAATCTATTATATCATTGAATGACCATCACTTTGACTGGAAGAATATACTCAGTCTCGCTGGCTAGGTGATCCTAGGTACCGTGTTTCCCCGATAATAAGACACTGTCTTATTAATTTTTTTGGACAGAAAAACACCAGAGGGCTTATTATAAGGGGAGGGCTTATTTTAATGAACATTGACAGCAATTTTAATAAACAGGTAAATGTGAACAAAAAAATGTACCTTTATTCAATAAGCAAATCACTGGGGAAGAACAGGATGACGCGCTCACTGCTGCAGCTCTGATTAGATGCAGCTCGGAGCGCGGCATGCGTTTCACGGGGGGGGGTGCATACAGAGGGTACCATAATGTAGCGTGTAGCACAGGGGATCACCTTCACTACAGTAGCAATCTCAATAGGGCTTATTTTCAGGGGAGGGCTTATTTTAGAGGAATCTTACACAGTAAGGGGAGGGCTTATTTTCGGGATAGGTCTTATTATTGGGGAAACACGGTAGTAACTCAAGCTCTTTTGCCTTTGGAAAATTGTATACCACTGCCTCCTATCTTTCAGTGTAGAGGCTGCCAAATCCTTGGTGATCCTCACTGTGGTTCCTCGATATTTTAATTGTTTCTTTCTGGCCACTTGAAGTATTTTCTCTTTTACCTGGTAGTTCTTGAATTTGGCCACAACATTTTGAGGACTTTTCAGTTTGGAATCTCTTTCAGGAGGTGTCTGGTGGATTTTCTTGAATTCTTTTTTACCTCAGGTTCTAGTATCTCAGGGCAATTTTCCTTAATGAGCTCTTGGAGAATGTTTTCCTGGCTCATTGTTTCATTATGACTTTCTGGTAGGCCTATGATTCTCAGATAATCTTTCCTGGATCTGTTTTCCAGGTCAGTTATTTTTCCATTGATATATTTTACCTCTTTTTCTAATTTTTCATTCTTGATGTTTTGTTTGACTAATTCTTGGTTCCTCATAGAGTTATTCACTTCAGTTTGGTTGATTCTAGTTTTTGGTGAATTATTTTCCTCAGTTAGTTTTTGGAGGACCTTTTCCATATCATACATTTTTTTAAGGAGTTGTTTTCTTCATTGTAATGTTTTTTTTTCTAATTTTGCAATTTTTATTTTAAAATAATTATTCATTTTATCTTCCATCTCTCTCATTTGGTTTTCAAAATTCCTTTTGAGCTCATCTAGGAGAGCTGTCTGTGCTTGGGACCCATTCCCTGTTGATGTTTCAGCTGTGGGTGTAGAGTCCATATTGTCTCCCTCTGGGTTTGTTTCCTTTCTTTGAGGGTAGTAGGACTCCAGAGTCTTTGTAGCCTGCTTTCTACCCATTTTGAGGCAGGGCCCTTGCCACACCCTTCCTCTAGGGTCCCCAAGCCTTTACTGTTGAGGATTTTGCCCTGGGGCAATAGTTACTATGTTTTCAGGGTTAGAGGGTGGGGATTGGAACAGGTATGGTTCACTCTGCCATCCTGGTACTTGGAGGTCCTGATAGGGCCTTGTTTTAAATTTCTGGGCTATGGAGTGGTAGTCCCAGGAGTATTCACTATCCCAGACAGGGGTCCTGCATTTGCTTCTTACCTTGCTCTTTCCAGTCCCAGCCCTTTGGTGATAGTCCTGGTAGTGGCCCTTGTGGTTTATGGGACAAATTGCCTCCCAAGCTGATCAGGCCTTTTCCCGGGTCTGCATCTGCTTGCTGCTGCCTTCCAGGCCTGCCTCTGCCGCTTTTGGATTTTTAAGAAATATATAGGAACGCCAAGGATTTATGTGGATTTATTTTATATCCTGCAACTTTGCCAAATTTATTTATTATCTCAGGTAGTTTTTTTACTTCATTCTCTAGGATTCTCTAAGTATATCATCATATCACCTGCAAAAAGTAATAGCTTAGTTTCTTCTTTGCCTAATTTGATTACTTCAATTTCTTTTTCTTCTTTTATTACTACTGCTAAGATTTCTAGTACCAAATTGATTAAGAGTGCTGATAGTGGACATCTTTGTTTCACACCTGATCTTATTGGAAATAAGAAGCTTCTAGCTTCTATGCACTATATATAATAGTTGCTAATCATTTTAGATTGGTGCTACTTATTGTTTTAAGGAAGACTCCATTTATTCCTATACTTTCTTGTGTTTTTAATTGGAATGGGTGTTGCAATTTGTCAAAAGCCATTTGTGCATCTATGGTGATAATCATATGGTTTCTGCTAGTTTTGTCATTAATATGATCAATTATACTGATTGTTTTCCTAATATTGAAACATCCTTGCATTCCTCAAATAAATCCTACCAGATCAAAGTGTATTATTTTCATGATCAGGTGCTTAAGTCTTTTTGCTAATATTTTATTTAAAAATTTTGCATCTGTATCCATGAAGGATATCAATATATAATTTTCTTTCTCTGTTTTGTCTCTTCCAGATTTAGTTATGTGTACCATATTTGTGTCAAAAAAGAATTTGGTAGAATTCCTTCTTCTCCAGTTTTCCCAAATAGTTTGTACAATATTGGAATAAATTGTTCTTTAAATGTTTGATAGAATTCAGTACTAAATCCATCTCACCCTGGAGATTTTTCCTAGGGAATTCATTGATGGCTTATTCTATTTCTGTTTCTGAGATGGGGTAATTTAGGCAATTTATTTCCTCTTCATTTAATCTGGGCAACTTATATTTTTGTAATTCATCCATTTCACTAAGATTGTCAAATTTATGTGCGTACAATTGACAAAAATAATTCCTAATTCTTGTTTTAATTTCCTCTTCATTGGAGGTTGATTCGCCCTTTTCATTTTTGATTCTCACAATTTGGTTTTCTTCTTTCTTTTTTTTATATTGACTAAGGGCCTATCAATTTTATTTTTTTTTCTTTTTTCACAAAATGCTCACTTAGTTATATTTATGAATTTGATAGTTTTCTTAATTTCAATTTTATTAATCTCTCCTTTGGTTTTCATTATTTCTAATTTAGTATTTAATTGGGAATTTTTAATTTGTTCTTTTCAGGCTTTTTCAGTTGTGTGTCCAATTTATTGACCTCCATTTTCTCTATTTTATTCATGCATGCATTCAGGGATATAAAACTTTCCCTAAGAACTGTTTTTGGTGCATTCCACAAGTTTTTGTACATTGTATCATTATTGTATCCAATTAGTTATTAGTCCATCTTTTCATGGCCCTTTATTGCATATAATTTTTATTGCAATATGATCTGATGAGGATGCATTTAATGTTTTTGCCTTTCTGCATTGAATTTTGAGGTTTTTATGCCATAGTATATGGTCAATTTTTGTGTTTGTGACATGTACCACTGAGGATAAGGTATAAAACTTTTTATCCCATTTCAATTTTCTCCAGAGATCTATCCTATCTCCCTTGTGTAAAATTTTATTTACTTCCTTAACTTCTTTCTTGTTTATTTTGAGCTTAGATTTATCAAGTTCAGAGAGGGGGAGATTGAGGTCCCCCACTAGTATAGTTTTGCTATCTATTTCTTCCTCTAATTCCCTTAAATTTTCCTCTAGGAATTTGGATGTTATACTGCTTGGTGCATACATGTTAAACAATGATATTTCTGTGTTCTCAATGATACTTTTTACCAGGATATACTTTCCATCCTTATTTCTTTTAATTAGATCTATTTTTTTTCTTTTGATTTATCTGAGATAAGGATTGCTACCCTGTGCTTTTTAAAAAAAAATTTAACTGAAGCATGGTATATTCTACTCCAGCCTTTTACCTTTACCCTGTGTGTATTCCCTTATGTCAAATGTGTTTCTTATAGACAGCATGTTGTAGGATTATGGTTTTTAATGAATTCTGCTTTCCACCTCCATTTTATTGGGGAGTTCATTCCATTCACAGTTATGATTACTATATGTATCTTTCACTCCATCCTATTCCCTCCCCTGCTTATGTTTTTATTTCTTTCTCCTCCTTAAGAGTTTTCCTTTTGACTACCACCTCCCTCACTATTCCCTCCTTATGCACCTCCCTCCCTTTACCCACCTTTCCCCTTACTGTTATTTCCCTCTCTTCTAACCACCCCCCTTTTTCTCCCTTCCCCCCCCCCACTACCTGTAGAGCACAGTAGATTTTTATACTTAATGCAGTATGTTGTTTCCTCTTTGAACCCAAACTGATGAGAGTAAATTTCATACAGTGGTCCTCTCCCTCCTCCTTTTCCTCTACTATAATGAGCTTTTGTGTGTTTTCACATTAGAATCCAAAACTTAACTTATTACATTGATCCCTCCTTTAACCAGAACCAATGAGGATAAAATTCATAAGATGTTCATCTCCCTCCTTTCTTTCCCTCTAATTTAGTATGTTTTTATGCCTCTTTGTGTGGCATAATTTACCCTTTTCTGCCTCTTCTTTTCCTTTTCTCCTATTGCAATCCCTTTGTATCACTTAGTAAGGTTTTTTCAACATCAGAATAGTTCATTTATAACCGCACTCTTTATCTATGTATACCCCCTTTTAAATGTCAAAATAATTATAGAAATTTCAATATTGAGAGGTATCAGCTTCTCATAAAGAGATGTAAACAGTTTGCTCTTATTGATTCACAAGTTATATGCACTTGTGTGTGTGTTTGTGTGTTTGTTTTCTTTGTTTACCTTTTTATGTTTCCTTTGAGTCTTGCATTTGGAGATCACATTTTCCATTGAGATCTGGCTTTTTCATCAGGAAAGTCTGGAAATCCCTTTTTTCTTAAATGACCATCTCCTTGCTTGAAAGATTGCACTCAGTTTTTCCAGGTAGTTGATACTTGGTTGCAGTCCAAACTCTTTTGCCTTAGAAATATCAAATTCCATTCCCTCCAATATTTTAATGTAGAAGCTGCTAGGTCCTGAGTAATCCTGACACAATATTTCAATTGTTTCTTTCTGGCTGTTTGAAGTATTTTCTCTTTGACCTTGTGATTCTGGAATTTGGCTACTGTATTTCTTGGAGTTTTTAATTTGGGGTTTCTTTCAGAAGGAGTCTAGTGAATTCTTTCGATAACTATTTTACCCTCTCATTCTAGGACCTCAGTACAGTTTTCTTTGACAATCTCTTGGAGGATGTTGTCCAGGCTGTTTTTTTTTTTTCATCATGGCTTTCTGGTAGACCAATAATTCTTAGATTATCTCTCCTGAATCTGTTCTCCAGGTCAGTTGTTTTTATACTTTCTTCTAATTTTTCAGTCTTTATGTTTTATTTAATTGACTCTTGATGTATCATACAGTCCTTAGCTTCTATTTGACTGTTTCTAAATTTTAATGAATTATTTTCCTTGGTTAGTTTTTGAAGCTCCTATTTTTGGGAGGTATTTTCTTCTGAACTGAACCTCCTGTCCCAGTTCACAAATTTTAATTTTTAAAGATTTGTTTTCTTCAGTGAAATTTTTTTCCCATTTGGTCAATGTAGATTTAAATTTATCTTCTCCCTCTCTAATTTGGTTTTTAAAATCTTTCTTGAGCTCCTCCAAGAATAGGTTCTGGGCTCGAGACTAGATCATATTTCCTTCTGTGGTCTAAGGCGTGAGTATAGAGTCCATGTTGTACTCTGAATTTGGTTGTTCTTGCTTACTATAATAGGATTTATCATTCTTGTTTTCACAATTACTTTCTTTCCCATTGTGATTACCTATATCCTAATTTTTAGAGTGGATTTATTCTTCTGGGGTACAGATGTGCTGCACTTCTCAGGCTAGGAGCTAGGGGTTTGGGTGTTGACTTTGAGTATTGTAGCCTCTAGGGGTCTAGACTGAGGCCAAGACCAGGACTCTCAGTGTTTCCCCTGTGTTACCCTGAGGCTCACAGAGTCACATGTGGGGGTGGGGTGGTCTGGCCACTTCAGGTTTTGTACCCCTAGGTTACAGCTCAGGCAGGCTAAGCAGCTGTTGGCCCACAGTGCTGATGTCTGCAGATTCCCCTGGTGGTGCTAAGGCACACTTGGTCTTCTATTGTTAGCACTTTCTGCTCAACCCCCCCTCACCCCCTCCCGGCTTCCTTCAGATGCTTAATTAATGTTTTTTTTTTCTCTTTTTTTGTATGGTAAATTGAGGAGAGCTTAAATAACCTCCTGACTTTTCTCTCCTTTCCTTTTTTTTTTTTTTTTGCCTTTTTTGGAGGGCAATTGGGGTTAAGTAACTTGCCCAAGGTTACACAGATAGTTTTTTTTTGTGTGGGTGTTAAGTGTCTGAGGCTGGAACTGAACTCAGGTCCTCCTGATTCTGGGACTGGCACTTTACTCACTGCGCTATCTAGCCACCCCATGACTTTTCTCCCATATCTTGGCTGCACCTTGATATTGTAAAATTTCAAAAGAATAAGAATGGCCTACAGAAGTGGTATAAGAAGATATTCCTATCCCACCACTTTGAAGAGAAAAAAAGTGTATGAATGAGGTAAATTCTATATATTTTCAGACTTCTTCACTATATTTGATCAGGTTTGATTTTTCGACCTCTTTCATTTATTCTTATTTTAAAATCTTATTAATTAAATATTTTTATTATATGCACTATAAACATACATAAATATGCTATGTAAAATAGTAGACAGAAGGAAGTTAACAAGAGAATAAACAAGAGGACAATTTTGAATGTTATATATTGAATTTATTATGCATCCATATATATGTGTATATGTATGTGTGTCTAAAGCAAATTTACCTATATATATTAGTACCTAATAGATATTAATACTTTCACATACAGCACTTTTTTTTTGTTGTTCTACTTTGTATAAGGAAATATTTTGTGTTTTATTGTTAAGAATCACTTTTTTAAATTACAAAGTACAACCCCTCCCCCCGCCCCTGCCACAGGCACTATTTGCTGAAGACGTGATGGTTTACTTAGGAACTCCAGACACTTAGCAGAGAAATTAATAACTTTTATGGGTTTAGTAAAGAAAAGGTATATTAAATAAGTGCACAAAAGTAATCATTTTTATTTAAAAATAATAGGATAGGAAAAACTTATAAAAAAACTGAAGTCCATTCAATATATCAACAAAGCTCAGATATTTTGAAGTTAACCTAAAAACACACATTTTGGTCTTATATAGTTACCACTAGAAATATTCTTTATAGACAAAAATGAAAAAAAAATTAAAGACGTATTTATTATTCCATGTCAGATCATGTCAATATAATGAAAAATAAATTTCATATTTATATTATTTTATACATTTAGTGACATAACTATTAAAACACTAAGAGGTTACTCTTTAGAAATAGTCAAAATAAAACAACATTGGTGTAGAGAACAAAAGATACTGAAACACAAGGAAATAAAGAGGAATTAGAAGGTAAAATAAAATTTCAAACTATATTATGAAGCAGTCATCATCAGAATTACTAGGTATTGTGTAAAAATAGAAAATGGATTAAATAAGGCAGAAAAAACAACTGAATGTAGCAGTTCATTATTCATTGCACCTTAGAACATAAATATCAAAGGAATGACTGTTCATTCAATTACAAGAATTGATGCATAAAATGGAAGGTAGTTAGACAGAAATTAGTTTTAAGCCTACATATTGCACCATGTTTGACAATAAGAAACAAATGGATATGTAACCTAATTCAAAAAGTTATGGAAGTGAGGAAAGAATAATTAAGGAAAGAAAGAAGGAAGAAAAGGAAGGAAGGAAGGAAAAAATAGAAAGAAGCATACTTTCTAATTTTGACTATGGTAAAATTTTTAGTATATAAAATATAAATCATTTTACATGAATAAAGTCAATGCAACTAGAATAAGAAGACAAACAGTGTAGTAGGAAACCATTTACAGTAATTATATCTGATGATCTGATATTCAAGATATGTATGAGACTGACACCAATAGATGGCCACAAATAATTAGTTGACTAAGGAGAATATGGCCCATTTTCTTTTTATTCAAAAAAGAACATATTTATATCTTTTGCTTATGCTGTAATTTACTTTCAAAAGAAATCTCACCCCTCCCTTGTCCAGAAGGTAATCTCTTGTAACAGAGAATCAAAAAGGAAAAAGAGAAAAATATTGTTCAGTAAAAATAACCCAAAGCAAAATTTTCCAAGATATACAATTGAAATTTTTTTAAAAAAGAATTTCAAGCCATCTACAACCATTTTAAAGATCTTTCCTAATCATTAATTCTAAGATGAATAGAAAGGAAAACATCTCTGATCTTAGCCTTATAACTGTCCAACTAGCAAAGTTATTTAAAGATGGATACAATTTATTTTTGAGGGATAATAGGCAGTGGTGTGTCATAGTGGAGAGAGTGCTGGGACCTGGAATCAGAAAGACTCTTCTTTCTGAGTTCAAATCTGGTCTCAGACACTTGGGTCTGGGTAAATCACACTGGGAAAGTCACCTAACCCTGTTTGCTCCAATTCCTAATATGTAATATGAGCTGGAGAAAGAAAAGGTGAACCACTCAATATCTTTGCCAAGAAAACACCAAATGGAATCATAAAGAGTCAGACATGTATGAAAGCACTGAAAAACAACAGCAATCAGAATACAGACACATTTTTGCTGTTTCAGTCAAACTATGAATGGTACCTTATATTTTCAAAACAATTAAGAAAGATTAGCAAATAACTTCTCTATATCCCTTTTCTCAATCTCACTACTTTGCATACAGGTCAAGGAGGTCAAAGTCAAAAGGATCAATCCTGTACCCAGGAAGCTACTTACCACTTTAATTATAGAAAACAAAATTGAAATGACAGAAATTCCCATCAACTAGAGGATGACAGAACAAAGTATGATTTTACAAATGTAATGAACTATTAATTGAATTTGAAATGAAGACTATGGTAAATTTAGAGAAGCGGTGTAAAAATGTTGTGAAGCCCTGTAGAGTGACATAAGCGGGACTAGGAGAGCAATAGGGCCAATGACTTTACATCCCAATAATGACAATTGTCATGATCAGTCTCAGTCCTGGATAATAAATGGTGAGTCACTTCTCCATTGATAGAGAAATGGATGGGTAGAGGTTTGCACTCTGCCTATGCTACCTACTTTCACACTGTGAACAAGTCACTTCCCCTGCTGGCTTCATGTTCTTCATCTGGAAAATGAAGAGATTGGACTATATGGCCTCTAAAATGTCTCCCCTCTCTAAGTCTATAAACTAAGTTTTATGAGCCAAGTAATCTGGGCAGGAAATGGGATGAGTAAATTGGATATGGCATATCAAAAGAAAAAAAAGGAGGGAAAGCACCTTCACCTAGAGCAGTAGTTCATGTCAGTGACTTGGTGAGCAAACTATGTGGAAGAAAGATGGAGGGGCACATTAGTTTTTGGGGAAAAAAGTGTTCTAAACATTAAATATTCATTTAAAACTTAATTTACTTAAGTTTTTGGAAATATTTAAGATATTGGTGAAGAAGGAATGATGAAAAGAGGTATGGCAGCTTGGTCCAATAAAGCTTGGTATGCTTAAGAGACCAAAGAGCACAGCTGCTGATGTTTATGTAGCTTCTAACAGGAGGGGATGTGTTAGGAGCTTGCCTGTACAATTATTGTATCTAGTTATTTCATTTCTATTATTTTATCCCTCCACTCTATATTTGTTTTGCTGGCTCATTCTTGGTACTAGAATAAAGCTAGTGAAAGAACCTGAGTCAATGACATTTAAATGACTTTTGCAACACAGGATATAAAAATACCCTCAAGGGTTTCTGTCTGAGAGGGAAATCACAGGACGGAAGACTACACATTATTGCAATTACAATTTTATATGTGGCATTTCCAGGCAATGTAACTTCACAGACTTTGACTAATTTATATTTGGAGATTACTTTTTGGGCAGAAATTTTGCCAGCCCTCAAACTCAATCCAACCAAAACTTAGGGATGGGAGTCATCTGGACATTAACAATATCTTCAGGTAAGTCACTGGGTGTGACGTTCCAAAAGGAACATTATTCTCTGAAATCCTTAAAAGAGCAGTTGCCCTCAGTCCATGCAGCACAGGTAACGTCCACACCATGGCTGCTACCAAGTGGTTATTACTCCTTTTCTCAGTGGCCCTGTTGGGCCTGAGCTCAGCTGAAAACACAGATGAGGGTAAGTGGGGGCCAGAGAATCTATGATCATGTTAACAGGTTTTTGGGGTGGGCATCAGGGTATCATTCAAGTGAAGTCATTTGGAGTTTGCCATCCTCAGTAATTCATGTACTTTTGTCTTCCTTGAGTCATATAAATAAGAGGTGGTATTTTTATTTTCCATGTTCTGATGACTCCTCAAATCTCTTTTCTTCCCTGGGTTATAAATCAAACTCAACCTGTTCTTCTTCTTCTTTTCTTTTTTTTTTTTTGCTCTTTTTTTTTGAGGGGGAAAGCAGGGCAATTTGGGTTAAGTGACTCACCCAAGGTCACATGGCTAGTAAGTGTATCAAGTGCCTGAGGATGGATTTGGACTCAGGTCCCTCTGACACCTTTTAAATAGGTAAAATGTGAGAGAGGATTAATAGTTTCATTCATGACCATAATAAATCTTTAGGAGGCAGGCTACCAACATTGAAATCTAATCTTTCCCTCTTTATTTTTATTTTTTTCTTTTTAGAGAGCAATTGGGATTAAGTGACTTGCCCAATATTACATGACTAGTGTCTTTTTGTGTATTAAGTATTTGAGGACTGATTTGAACTAAGGTCCTCCTGACTCCAGGGCTGGTGCTCTATTCACTGCACCACCAAGCCTTCCCTTCCCTCTATTTTCTTCATTCCTGCCTTTACCCATTTCATTCTTCCCTACCATAGTCTATAAGACCATCTTACACAAGAGCACTATTTAATTGCTCCATGTACCAGTAATTTCATGGGACAAAATCTTCTTTGAATTATATGCCAAGAGGTCACACTGAGGTGTTTTACTTTGTACAAGTCAGTCATATGACCTGGAACAAGTTACCCACTTAACAAATATTGACTGATGGACACAGTTCATAAGTAAGCAAATGTATGTATGTGTGTATGTGTTTATATATATATATATATATGTATGTATGTATGTATATATCCTGTAAATACTTTAACAGTATCATGAAACTTGAGTTGACTTTCACATATCCTAAGTAGAAGATTGGAATATGTAAGAGAATCCATACACAGAGAAATGACGGGATGCACATGTAAGAAACACATGTGATTAAGACACATAGAGACAGATAACTCATGTTTTTGATAGAGTAAGGTTCCAATATCTTCTACTGCTGTTGTTATATGAGTCCAGGCTAGGATTGTTCTTTGCCCATGACTAATATGATCTTCCTTTCAGGTTTACCTTGAACCCAGGACCAGCAAGGATCTTTGAGATCCTTATTAGTTATCCATTGGGTAAGCTTGGGTTATCCTTATTCAACCCTACAGGGAAGGTCCATCCTTTGGACGATTAGCCTATGACACAAACAATTCTGTGTGCATTCATTACATATCAGGTATTTTCCTTCTTCTGACTTTTCTATACCTCTGCTGTCTCCTCTTAGATGAACAAAATACAGAAAGCATAGCAGCATCAAGCGAATCCCAGGAGGAGGAGGATGACTTTGACAGTCAAGAAGGTGATGATGAACAACCTGGGCCTTCAGATCCTCTTGGAGATGATGAATCAGGAGGTTCAGCCCCAGGTGGTCATCCAGATGGCCCTCATGGAGGTCCTGCAGGTGGCCAGCAGGGTGAACATCCAGGTGGCCAGCAGGAAGGACAGTCAGACAGCCAGTAAGTAGGCTGTCAACTCTCCCCACCGCTAAGGTACTTCATTTTTCTTCTTAGTGGACCAATGCCCATGTTTGAATATGTACCTGCTGTCAACTGACATCATATTAGTCCCAAGTATCTTTTGGACTCTTTCCCCTTTTCTATTAGTCTGACTCTTCTTCACTCTGCTTTTCTCTAAACAATTTGCTCACCTTTGCTTCTCTCTTCCTTGTCCCTGATAGGGACAGAGACAGAGAAAGAGAGAGAAAGAGATAATGAAAAACAGACAAAGGCAGAGAAAGGGGAAGGAGAGAAAAAGGCAGAGAGAGAGAAAGAGAGAGACAGACAGACAGAGAGAAACATCACCTTTTCTTTTCCCCTTCTCCTTTATGTGACTTATACTTATCCCTGCCCAGTGTCTCTTTCCAAATTTTGTTTTGCTTTATTTTAAAAATTATACTAATATATGGCTTTGTAATTTCCATTGCCATGAGGCAAGGGACCAAATCAAACAAAGTCCATTTCATATAAGCTTCTCCCTTTCTTGTTACAGTGAATGAAGAAGAAGATGTGTATTTGGGAAACACCTTTCAAGTTCTCATGTGAACCCATGTGTGGGGACAGTACATACTTTTTTACCTTTTCCTTCCCTTTCTTTACAATACCAATAAACATGCTAATACTTAAAAACTGACTCCTGTGTTTCTTTGAGGTGTTTTGTGTCACTTAATTTTAAGCATACGGGGTTCTAGATACAGGAACAGAAATTTGGTCATGAGCTACTTGGTGCTTCACTGATTCCAGATTATTCTGTGGATGCATACCTCTGTCCCAGACTTAGTGGCATAGTCTTGAGTCCCCAGAGTTTGCTTGCTGAAAGTTGAATGGGGACCATCCATATAACAAATGTTTTTGAGCCCCTTTAAAGTTCAAAGTATTTGAAGGATAACAAGGACGTAATGTTAAGAATTCTTCAACCTGCTGTATAATCTTTCTTTGGAAGGGGTAAGGCAAAGCAATTGGAGTTGAGTTACTTTTCCAAGGTTATACAGACAGTGTATGTGTCAAGTGTCTGAGGCAGAATTTGAACTCAGGTCCTCCTGAGTCTGGGGCCCATGCTCTGTTCACTGTAGCACCTAGCTGTCCCAACCTCTTTAATGATCTTTAATCATTTCCTTAGGATAGAGTCTGATTTTTTTCTTTTTCCTATTTTTCTGAATAGACCTAAAAATCTAAGAGAAAATCTGATGATTCTATAAATCACTCTCTGTCAGCCAACAAGCATTTAGTACGTGTCTACTACTATCTGCCAAACACTGTGGTAAGCACTTGAATATGGAGAAAGGCAGAAAACAAATAAAGAAAACAAAACAAAGCAAAAATAAACAATCTGTGCTCCCAGTGAGCTCACAATCTAATATGGAGAGAAAGATTCAAGTAGCTATGTATGTCAAAATTATTTTGAATGTAGTCCAGACTTGGAACAGTCTCTAAGCTGCAAATATAAAGAACTGAATAGTGCAAGGTAGAGGCAGCTGTGTCAGGACATGACACAAGTGAAAGCTTAATTTCAGAATGAGTAAGACAAGTTTGTCTATGGAAGTCTCTCTCAGGAGAGGGGCTTCTCTTGCTGTGCAAAGGTAGGGTTTATATACCTAAGAAACCCACAAGGGAGTGGTTCACAGCATAGTCATTCTTAGATCTTGAAACAGTTTGCATCTGCAGGACCATGCAAGCAGCAATGTTAGAGACAAGACATGTGCTCTTGTGTTCTGTGGGGACATTTCTTAAGTTGATTGTCTCATGTCTTAAGGATGGTTTAGCCTTTTGATTATTCATTGGGGTAAAAACAAAAAAAAATTTAGCATGATGGGAATAGGAGTGCAGTAACCTCTATTTTGGTTAACTTGGCAGCCACAATCTCAGGAATGTTTGAATTGTTAGCATGTCAGAAGGTCTTGATTTATCACTTTCTGGTGCGGTGTATGGGCTGTAGCTATGGCTCACAAGTCAGAATCTCCTGGAAAATATGGACATTCGAAGATGGCAGTGTAGAAACAGGAAAACTGCATGAGTTCCCCCCATAACCGCCTCAACTACCTATAAAATATGACTCTGAATAAATTTTAGAGGTACAGAATCCACAAAGTGACAGAGAGAAACAAATTTCCCACTGAATGCAGCCTGAAAGGTGTAAAGCAAGGGTTCATCTCAGCACTCTGACAGCCGAGCCCAGCCTCGCATGAGCCCATGGTTTTATTATTTTTATACATTTTTTAATTTTTTAGTTTACATCATTCATTTCCACAAGATTTTGAGTTACAAATTTTCTCCCCATTTTCCCCCTACCCACCATTCCCAAACAGCAAACCCACTGAGTGTTCCTTCCCTCAATCTGCACTCTCCCATATCTTCCCCCATTCCCCCTCCTACTTTGCAGTAGGACACAATGGATCTCAATTTCCCAGTGGCTGTATATCTTATTTTCTAGTTAAATGTAAATTTTTATATATATATATATATATATATATATATATATATATATATATATATATACATATATTACACACACATATAGTAAACATTTGATTTTAAACCTTTGAATTCCAGATTTTTTCCCTACCTCCATCGTCACCCACCCTTACTGGGAAGATAAGCAATTCAACAGAGATTGTACATGTGTAGCTCTGCAAAACATTTACATAGTGGATATATTGTGAAAGACTGACTATATTTCCCTCCATCCTATTTCACCCCCACTTGTTCTATTCTCTACTTTGATTCTGTTTCTTTTCAAAAGTGAATGCTTCTAACTTCCCTCTATCACAGCATGCCCTCCCTTTCATCAAAGCCGCTGTTATCCCCTTCCCCCTACTCTCCTGTAGGGTGAGGATATCCTTTTTAGTGTGTATGCCATTCCCTCCCTAAGCCAAATTCATTGAAAATAAGGTTGATTCATTCTCTTTTTCAATCCTGTTCTTCCCCTCCATTGTAACAGTTTTCCCTTGCCTCTTCTATATGAGATAATTTATCCTATTCTATCTCTCCCCATTTCCTCTCATTATATTGCTCTCTTACCTCTTAATTTCACCTTTTAAGTATCATCCCTTCTTATTCAATTGGTCCTGTGCCCTCTGTTTATGTATACCTGTACACATACATACACACACTCACATATGTATTCATACACCCATGTACCCTCTTATATAGACATCTATATGCATGTGTATATATATTTATATTCCCTTAAACTAATCTCATACTGAGGAAAGTTTCATAAGTTACAATTATCATTTTTCCATGTAGGAATGTAAACAGTTCAACTTTGATAAGTACATTATGATTTCTTTTACTGTTTATGTTCAATGCTTCTCTTGCTTCTTGTATCTGAATGTCAAATTTTCTACTCAACTCTAGTTTTTTTCATCAAGAATGCTTGAAAGTCCTCTATTCCATTGAATGACCTTATTTTCCCCTGAAACATGATACTCAGTTTTGCTGGGGAGGTGATATTTTTTTTAATTCCAGCTCCATTGACCTCCAGAATATCATATCCTCTGCCCTTTGATCCCTCAGTGTAGAAGCTGCCAGATCCTGTGTTATCCTGATTGTGTTTCCACAATATTCAAATTGTTTGTTCTTGCCTGCTTGCAATACATTCTTTTTGATCTGGGAACTCCAGAAACTGGATAAAATATTCCTAGGAGTTTTCTTTTTGGGATCCTTTTCAGGAGGTGATAGGTGGATTCTTTCAACCTCTATTTTGCTCTCTTGTTCTAAAGCATCAGGGCAATTTTCCTTGAGAATTTCTTGAAGGATGATTTCTAGGTTCTTTTTTTGATCATGGCTTTCAGGCAGTCCAATAATTTTAAAATTATCTCTCCTGGATCTATTTTCCAGGGCACTGGTTTTTCCAATGAGATATTTTACATTGTCTTTTATTCTTTCATTTGTTTGGAGGTGTTTAATAATATCTTGATTCCTCAGAAAGTCACTAGCTACCATTTACTCTAATCTAATTCTGAAGGAATGACTCTCTTCAGTGAGCTTTTGAGATTGTTTTTTCCATCTGGCAAATTCGGCTTTTTAAGGCATTCTTCTCCTCATTTGATTTTTGAGCCTCTTTTGCCCTTTAAGTTAGTCTATTTTTAAGGTATTATTTTCTTCAGTCAGGTTGTTGACTCTCATTTCATAATTTTCTTGCTCATTCTTATTTCTCATCCCAATTTTTCCTCCAGTTCTCTTATTTGGTTTTCAAAATTCTTCTTAAGCTCCTCTAAGGCCTGTAAGCAGCTTATCCTTTTCTTGGAAGCTTCTGGTGCAGGAGTTATGACTTCGCTGTCTTCATCCTGTTCTATGCTTTGATCCTTTTTGCCCCTAAAAATGGAATTCGAAGTCAGACTGTTGTGCTTGCCTTGCTTCCCTATCTTGCTCATGTTGCCCCTCAATTACTTGACTTTTGAGCTTTTTGCTATAGTAGAACTTTGCTACCTGGGGGGAGGGTGGGTAATGGGGGGATGCTTGTCCCAATCACTGGGTTTTTTTTCCCTGCTGGAGCTTTTAGTTAGGTGCCCTCTTTGAAGCCTCCACATGCTCTGGCACTCTGATCATGCACTCTAGGACCTCCTCCCCAGACAGTGATGCAGATCCAAGAAGGTTAAAGCAAGAGTGAATACCCCTCAGACTGTTCACTTGGTCCCCCCACAATCTGTAGGCCCAGAGCTCTGAAGCAGCTTTGTGGCAGTGGCTGCACATCCACATCCACGATACCTGAGCCCCTTCTCACCCCAGGGGCAAAGGACGGAACACACTCCCAAACTCTTAGGTCCCAAAGGCCACACTGCACTTACCTCTCACTTTGTCCTTAGCATGTATGGGTTGATAATTCTGTAATCCACTTCAGCTGCTGGTGATCTGAGGTCCCTCCAGCCAGTCATTGGCTGTGGTCACCCTAAGGCTACAACCTCAGGCTCGAGAGGGGGTGGGTTGGGCTCCCAAAACACTGCCCTGTCTGCTTCCTGCTGGCTTGCCAGGATGTATTAATCAGTAGGTTAGTTTCTCTGTCTCATTTTGTGGGTTTTGTAGCTCCAAAGTTTGTTTAGTGTCATTTGTTTACATTAATTGGAGGAAGTGGGACTGGGAGTCCTGCAGGAGTCCTGTTCCTATTCCACCACCTTGACTCTAACCTGATGATCCAATCCCGAGGTTTTGACCCCAAGGTGGCTCCAACTAGCAGTGGCTGGACAGAACTTCAAGAGAGAAGATCACCAACAAGTGTGGTGGTTTCCAGAGTTATCAACACATAAATGGCAAAGACAAAGTAAAAGGTCAGTGTGGACTTTGTGGAAACAGAGGTAGTGCACTCTAACAACTGCCCCTGGGGTGAGAAGGTGAGAAGTGGCAGAGGAAATGCAGACCTACGGCTGTTTCCACATGGTTGCTTCAGAGACCCTAGCCTGCAGATAATAGAGGGAGCAAGCAAACATTCAGAGGATAATCACTTTTGCTTTAACCTGCTTGGATCTGGATCATGGTCTTAGGTGGTGGTCCTGAGGTGTGTGACAGTCAACCATAGTTTGTGGGGACAGCAGTGAGGGCACCCAACTAATACCTCCAAGAGCTGTGAAAACCCCAGCTATTTGGGACAAAGCACTCCCCTCTGTAAGCAGAATTCTACTGTGGCAAAAAGCTCAAAAGTCAAGAAATTGAGTGGCAACATGAGCAATCAAAGGAAGCAAAGCAAGCACAGCAATCAAACTTTAGACTGCTTTTTTTGGGGACAAAAAAGGATCAAAGCATGGAATGGCAGGAAGACAACAAAGTCAGAACTCCTGCATCAAAAGCTTCCAAGAAAAATATGAACTGATTACAGGCTATGGAGGAGCTCAAGAAGGATTTTGAAAATCAAGTAAGAGAAGTGTAGGAAAAATTGGGGAGAGAAATGAGAAAAATGCAAGAAAGTCATGAAAAGCTGGTCAACAACCAGAGTGAAGAAAATAACACCTTAAAAAATAGACTAACTCAAATGGCAAAAGAGGCCCAAAAAGCCAATGAGGAGAAAATGCCTTAAAAAGCCAAATTTACCAGATGAAAAAAGAATCTCAAATGTTACTGAAGAGAATACTTCCTTCAGAATTAGATTGGAACAAAGTGACTTTATGAGGAATCATGATACTATTAAGCAGATCAAAACAAATGAAACATTAGAAGGCAATGTGAAATATCTCATTGGAAAAAACACGGATCTGGAAAATACATCCAGGAGAGATAATTTTAAAATTATCCGACTACCTGAAAGCCATGATCAAAAAAAAGAACCTAGAAATCATCCTTCAAGAAATTCTCAAGGAAAGTTGTCCTGATGTTTTAGAACCAGAGGGGAAAATAGGAGTTGAAAGAATCCACCTATCACCTCCTGAAAAAGATCCCCAAAAGGAAACTCCTAGGAATTTTATAGTCAACTTCCAGATTTCCCAAATCAAGAGAAAAATATTACATACAGCCAAGAAGAAACAATTTGAATATTGTGGAAACACAATCAGGATAACAAGGGATCTGACAGCTTCTACATTAATGATGTAAGGGCTTGGAATATGATATTCTGAAGGTCAAAAGGTCTTAAAACCAATAATCACCTACCCGGCAAAACTGAGTATCGTGTTTCAGGGGAAAATATGGTCATTCAGTGGAATTGAGGACTTTCAAGCATTCTTGATGAAAAAACCAGAGTTGAATAGAAAATTAGACATTCAGATGGAAGAGAAGCATTAGAAGGTAAACAGGGAATAGAAATAATAAGGAACTTATCAAAGTTGAATTATTTATATTCCTACTTGGAAAAACAATAATAATAACTTGTGAAACTTCTCTCACTATGAAGATACTTGAAGGGAATATAAATGTTTATATGTATACATACATTTATATGTGTACATAGGACATATGTGTATATGAATGCATATATGAGTGTATGTATATATGTGTACAGGTATATATAGTTAAAGGGCGCAGGATCAATTGAATGGGAAGGGAGAATATTAAAAACATAAAATTAAGAATTGAGAGCGGAATATAATGAGAGGAGATAGGAAGAAAGAGAATAGGGTAAATTGTCTCATATAAAAGAGGCAATGTAAAACTGTTACAATCAAGGGGAAGAATAGGAAGGCAAAAGGGAATGGGTCAACCTTACTGTCATTGAATTTGGCTTAAGGAGGGAATAACATCCACCTTCAATTCATTTTCTTTTCCTACAGGAAAGTAGGGGGAAGGGGATAAGAGGAGGTATGATAGAAGGGAGTGCAGATTAGGGGGGAGCATAGTTAGAAGCACACTCTTTTGAAAAGGAACAGGCTCATAGTAGAAAACAGAATAAGTAGGGGTGGGATAGGATAAAGGGTAATATATTCAGTCTTTCACAATATATCCACTATGGAAATGTTTTGCATAACTACATATTTACAACCTATATTGAATTGCTTATTTTCCAGTAATGGTGGGTGACAAGGGAAGAAGGGAAAAATCTGGAATTCAAAGTTTTAAAATCAAATGTTTAAAAAATTATTGTTATTATTATTAGTAGTATTATTAATACTACTACTGCTACTTTTATTTTTTAAAGTATTATTACTGCTACTACTGCTATATGCAACTGGAAAATTCAATATATGTGTACTGGTATATGGAGATCCATCTTGCCCTACTGGAAAGTCAGAGGAGAGATAGGGGAAGATATAGGAGGGAGCAGATTGGGGTAGGTATTAAGTGGGATCACTCTTTCAGGGTGGTGCTTAGGGGACACGTTGATGAAGAGAAAATTTGTAACTCAAAATCTTGTGGAAATGTATGTTTTAAGCTAAAAATAAATACAAAATTTATTAAAATAAAAAATATGGACATTTCAACCAATTTAGATAATACAATCATTACAACATTTTATATTGTTAATATGAGAATTGTAAATTCCTGCCAATTCCTCCTTCTGGTCAAAGGCTGTGAGGGCCCTCTAGGCTGAGGGGAAACAATCACTTGAAACATGAATTTGATTTATGTAAGGCAACAGACAATAGCTGATATACAAGATGAATGCCAAGATAGACAGTGAGGCAAATAAGGAGGAAAAACATCAGGCTGTTCAATGAGGGTAGGGGGATAATGCTGCCAATGTTTCCAGTTAACCAGGAGAATAAGTCAAAGAATTGAGAGGGTGTCTTGCTTCACAATGTTTTAGTCCTTATTCCATAAATCTTCTGCTTACCTATTTAGAGCTCGAAGGTGTTCCTTTATGAGGGAAAGACTGGTTGGCCTAGAAACAACATTTCTTGCCAATGAGGGTACATGCTCTTCCTTGCTCCGCAATTATGGTGCCTAGTATCCAGTGATTTTGCAGTACCATGAGGGCAAATAAAAACAATCTGCATTTTTAGGCTCTTGATAAACCTTCCAGTATGCTGCAAGCTCCTGCTTACCTCTACCAAGAGGTTCCCAAAAGATTTTTCCAGTGAACCAAAAGTGACTATGGTACCAGTCAGGGACCAGATGACCACCAACAAAGCCCCAGTGGAAAGAAATCATCCACTATTACTGGAGAGACAACCTTATCCAGAGAGAAACTTCAGCAGATTTGCTCTCTGAAAATAGGAATAATTTGGTTATATGTTGTTGTTGTAGTTGTTTTTACGCTGCAAACATTTTAATGATTATTGTTGAGCATACACATTGGAATTTTTTTACTTCAAACTGCAACAAGTTAAATAAATGTTTATAATATACAAAGAAAATACAACTTGCTTTGCACCTAGAACCAGTGTTTTTTTTATTTTTTTTTTAACATAGCTTTATCGTTGAGCTGCACAAACACACTTAAGAATTTGATCTTTATAGCAGGGCATTAGGAAATAAAAATATATTCCCACCTCAAAGAATAAAAAAGGTTAGGCATGATGGTATGCCAAATAAAAGAGAGAACACTAGAATACTCTGATAGTGCAGGCATCATTAAAAACGGAAAGAAAAAGCTTGAGATGTCCATTAACTCTAAGTTTTAAAGAAACAGGATTTTTTACCAAATAGCTTCAAAGCCAGCAAAATGGGAATCAGTGGTGGCAACTGTAGTGTACAGGGCATGAAATGTCAAATTTTACATAAATACACAGTTACATATTTTTCAGTGAACACTGAAGATTTGAGGAGCTCCTCTTTGGAACAATCAAACAGGACCATCTTATTTCAGTCACATGAGCCCATGAAGAATCACAAAAGTGTTCTGTGCTATTTACCTGCTGGCTGGGTATTTAAAAGGGATTCATTTTGTCTTTAGCAGCTAACAAACGTATTCCACAAGTTTCTAAGCCTCAATGGTGGAAAAAAACAGGCAAGTGTCATCAGAGAATGGTGTGAAGGTCATACACTTTTCTACACACCAACACAAGAGGCTTCACTATTATCAAAAAAGTCTTGGATATCTTTCATTGCACTCCATAGTTCAGTTGAGATGAAAGCCTTTCTCCATAGTAGCATCCAGTAGGCGTTCTCTCATAATCTCCTCAAAGGAATATTCAGTCAACTTAAGGTAATGCACACATGTATTCCCTCATGGGTAACTAGCCTCCGTAGCATCAACCTTGCATACAACAGTAAGACGGGCATGAAGGGTAGCCAGTCCACCTGGGGGCAGAGTTTTGACAAGGGTGCCAAGATCTTCCCAGGTGGGAGGGAGACTGTGCTATAGAATAGAACAGCATAAGAAGAACAGTGCTGAGGAAAGGGACAATTCACTGCAAAGATGGTTATTAGAGGATGAATCCCAGGTGGAATGAGTGAAACTCAAGGAGTAGAGTGCCTCTAGGCATGAGAACAAGAGGCTATTCTGGGATTCCCAGGCTATGCCAGAAATTGAATAGAAGCCTTTAAAATTGCCTTTATTTGGGACACAGGTCAATGGTCTGATTCCTGATTTGTAAGGGCAGGCTCCCACACTGAATTTGGTACATGGATATTTGTAGTGGCCAGAGGAATCAAGTGAGGCATGCAAACTAGGAGGAGTTCTGGATAAAGTTAGTATTATATCGCATGGGATTTAATGATCTAAGGTGGGGGCCTGTGTTGCCACTTGTATTGAGGATGCAGGGTGGAGTCTGAGTTTCTAGAAAGACTCCCGAGTGTGATGAACCCTGTAGGTGGGGTTCTAATATCCTAGGGGCCCTCAATTCTGTGGTTAAGTTCTCGATTTCTGCATTAGGGTGCTCCGTTTCCCCATAGACAGGTGTACTTCCAGGTATTTTAATGCTTGTGACTGTGAGTAGCATTATGAGACTAAGGATGGAGGTGAAGGTAGAGGATAAGCGTGGCTCCCTTTATAAAAGCTGCTGCTCTTGTGACGCAGACAAGAACTGGTTGACTTCTCAGCCCAATAAGGAGCAGGTGTTTTTGGAACATGCTGTCTCAGCCAGTAAAATAGGACCCTCACATTGGGGTCATGATCCTGGCTTCTAACATGGAGGCAATGATTAAAACTGGAAGGGACAGCCCTGTGAATAGTTTGCCCAAAAGTTAGTTAAATCTAGTGTTTTAGAGAAGCCTTGCATTGGGCTTCTGATTGGGTGAATCCGAGGTGGGGGTGGGGCAAGGCATTTAAGTCTTTTGATCATAGTAAAGGGATTAAGACTAGAATAAATATCACAAGTCATACTGATTTGAGATGAGAAAAGCATAAAAATGAAAGTAAGAAACCCACAAAAAGAGAAGCCAGAAACTGTTACTTCCACAAACATCAAGACTGGTACTAAGAGGACAGTAGTAAGAAAGAAAAAGGGTTAGTTCATATAGAATGACTATAAACCTTGTCAGTCCATTTCTTGTTTCTTGGGTTAGTGGTCTGTATCTATTGTCATTTGCTACTCAGCCTTGGAGTCTTGGGAATAGCTGCCATCAACTGCTTTGGACCCCATTTTATTTTAAGAGATTCCATAGATTCCACAATCAAAGTGGGCAATGTTGCCCTTTTGAGATATGACAAGTGGGTCCCTGGCTTTACTTACCTGAGTTTAGCAGCAATTTGGTGGTGAGCAGGACTTCAAAAGGCCCTTTCCACCATAGCCCCAAGGAGTTTTTTGATTGGTGGTGTTTCCGATAAACCCAATCACTGGGTTAGATCAGGAGCCCAGTATTGGTTGGAATTCTCAAAGAATGTGACTGAGAGACAAGTTGGTGAGTTTCTGACATTTTCTTCACTAACCCAGTACAGTCCCATATGAGGGAATCTTTGGCTCCTATGTTTCCCACCCACGGGGACATTGGCATAAGGCATCGTGTTACTATCTCAAAAGGATGGAGCTAGTGGCAACCCTATAATTCAGTTCTAAGGCTCAACAAGTCTAAGGGAAAGGCTTTGAACTGTAGAAAACCCCCATTTTGTGAACATCCCCCATCTCTTACCATCATAGAGCAGCTGCCTAGGAAACCTGCCAAAACACAACTAGGCAGTAAACCTGCCCATAAACCTGCCCAAACCTGCTACCTGAAGCTCACAGCACCCCCCTTCTATTCAGTTCCCAAAATAGATTTGGGAACTTTACAGTTGGGCAACAAGCTGACTGCTGGGCAACAATAGTTAAGCAATGCTAACATTTATGTTGTGGCTTTTGTCTAAATAAACCCTGAGATATATAGGCTGCCTGATTTGGGTTCATGACCCCTGGCAGTCCCCATTTAATTATTCTTCATAATAAAAACTCAATTTAAATTGATTAATTGTCTCAACTTTCAATTCTCATTACAACATTACCAAGGGATACCTAGCTCTTCAGAAACTTTAGCAAAAGAGGTATCCCATTCCTTAACACAGGGGTGGTGGTGGTGGTGGTAGTAGGCATAATGGAGATGCTGAGTGATTGTCCAGGATTAAAGCATATTAGTTAATTAATCTCCTGTAAAATGGGTACCTCTATCACTACTTATTTCTTTAGGATCTCCCTAGAATGGAATGATTTTTTTTTCTAAGAGGATTTTCTCCCCCCCCATAGGCTGTGACAGTACAACAGGGAAATGCTGCCATCAACATGAAAACATACAGATCATAGGCAAAGCATCTTTGCAATCATGGGCAAGTGGCAATTGAATGGAGCTAACCTGACAGATTTTAAAGGGTGAATCTGGAGGAGGAAATTACCCACTAGCTGGTTTCAGAGGTTTGGATTCCTTGTATTTGGAACAAGTGCACCACATATTTTAGGTGGTGGTGGTAGCCAGGTGAAATTCCTCCTTCAATATTTTAGGCAAGTTCTACTAGCTTGCTAGGTCCCCTGTGGCTGAATGAATGAAGGTGTTCCATCATAGGGTGTTATGAGTTCTTAGGGGGTACTCTAAGTCCATTTAGGCCAACTCATAGTCCTGTAGTCTTATCAAGTGTACATGCCTCCTTCTGAAGTTTCTCCTGCCTCATAATGAGCATCCTACTCTGGGCTGCAGCAATTTCTTTTTTTTTTTTTGTCTTAGTTATTCAGGTAGAGATGAAAATTCCACTAAGGCTATGCCTTCAGGACACAGTGATAGTTCCACAAGGCCTGGAAGGAAGGATAGTTCAGGTACATTGATAAACCTCCCAGGTAAGAGGAAAAATGAATTCATTGTCAGGGGCAACTGGTATTAAGAAGAAGGCACTACAGAGGTGTATCTTTCATGCCTTTGTATTGGCAAATAAACAGGTACTTAGCACTTAGTGTCAAGTTAATTATATCAAGCCTCTTTAAAGAAACAGAAGGTATGAACCCCTTTTGCTGATGTAACAGGGAGGGGTGGAACAGGGAGGAGATAATACCACATATAAGGAGAGGTCCAGGCTGAAGAGATAGATATTTTTTTTAACAAAACTTGTGGTGGAAGAGCTTGTTGGAGCAAGCCTAGTGGAGCCTGAGGAACAGAGACCCAGGCTGGAGAAAGTGATTTTGATTTTGAGAATGGAGCTTCTACTGAGACTTTTCTTCTGGGCACTTCATCTGGGAGCTTCGAAGAACCAGGCTGAGGAGGTACCATGAGTGAGATAGGAGGATCATTGCTTGAGGGAACCGGTTCTATTGTGAAGGCTTTGGAATGTAGGTGTTCACTGCATTAACCATGTGCACTAACTTCATGGATGCTATAATGACTTTGACTTTCTGGTTCTGGGACTCAATTTTCTGGTATTTGAATAAAGGCTTTGGTTCTGTCCTCCATGTGGAGAACCTGTTACATGTTGTGATTTACAACTACACCAGCATATTCATAAAGACTGTGGCCATGGTGAATATTGCATTATTGTTACAAGAAGTTAACCAACACAAATTGAGTGGCCCAGGGTAGTACAAGATGGAACAGATTGTGGGGGTTTGGGATTATACATGCTTGGGGACAGGAGCCATAATACAAAATAAGCAATAAATCACTGTAGCTTTCTCATATTCATCTCCAAACAATCAAGCAACCATAAACTAGCATCCTGAAACAAATCTTGGTACAGCAGAGCCAATAGAAAAATGGGGTGGATTGATCTTTTAGCCTGGGAGACTTGGAGAATAGGCAAAAAGGTCCATCTCACTCAGGTAAAAGTGGAGTGCATTCAAGGACAGGAAGCATTCCAGCAAACCAGCAGTGAGCCTCCCTCCTTCCCCCACCCCACCAAAAAACAGTGGGAGACCCAGAGTCCCAGTGAGGTGAAGCAGGCAAAAGCCAACACCAGGTCCCTGCATGCCTTAGGTAGGCAGGAAAATCAACATATTCCATTCAACCCTACTCCACCCTTCCACTGGGACACTAGAAAGGATGATCTCCCTTGGGCCTCATGGCAATATCTGTACGATGCCAGGTAAACAGTTAGGACCTGCAGCCAACTAGCACAGAAGCTGGAGGCAGTGGGGCCTTCCACATTGGAAGTGAAGCTCAAATTTAAAAGACAGGAAAAAGTCCATGAAAAGGGGGAGGGGATGAACAGAAAACAACAAAAAGTAATCTGACTATAGAAAGTTATTATGGTGACAGGGAAGACCAAGACACAAATTCAGAAGGGGGAAACAATATCCCAATACCTATGGGCAAAACCCCAAAGTAAAATGCACTTAGTTCATGTCAAGAAAAACTCATGGAAGAACTCAAAATAGAGCTGAATTATCATAGAAGATGCCAACCCCCTCCTTGGGGCCTCCTAAGTTGGCAACCTGGGTATCATCATCAGTTTCTCCCTATCTCTCATCCCCAATATCCAATGTGTTGCAAAGGTCTGTTGATTTCACCTTTGAAGAATCTTCTGTCCTTGGATGCTGCTACTACTTTGATGCAGGCTTCATCACCTCATGCATGGACTATTAAAATAGCCTACTGGTGGGTCTGCCCACCTCAGATCTATCCTCACTTTCTTCTGTTTTTCAGAAGAAGTGATTTTCCTAAAATATAGGTTCAACCATGGTACCTCCCTACTCATTAAAATGCAATGGCTCTCTCTCTTAATCCAGGGTCAAAAATGAAATCCTTTTCAAGGCATTCCAACCATTCCCAACTTTCCCCCAACTGAAATTTTATAGTATTCATATATCTTATTCTTTCTGAGGTCCTCAGTCATCCGGTAAGATAGACCTCCTTGTTGTTTCTCAAACATGACACCTGCTCTCTAACCTCTGGACATTTTTTCTGCCTTTACCCCATGTTGAGAATGTTCTTCCTCCTCTTCCCTACTGGCTTCCCTGTCTTCTTCCAAGTCACAACTAAAATCCCATCTTCTTAAGCATCTTCCCAATGCTTCTTAATTCTAGTTTCCGAAAACTTCTTATTGCTAATTTCCTAACCCTTGCCACTTTTAATCACTTCCTATTTTCCAAAATAAAGCTTCTTTGTACATATTTGTTTGAATGTTGTCACTGCCATTGGATTTTGAGCTCCTTGAGGGCAAGAACTGTCTTGTAACTCTTTTTTGTTTTCCTGGCATTTAACATAGCACCTGTCATATAGTAGGCCCTTAATAAATGTTTATTGACTTGGTTCTATGACCCTGGGACAGTCACTAAAACTCTCCCAGCCTCATTTTCCTTGATTATAAAATGGGGTTAGTAATGAAAGTACTTACTTCACAGGGTATTTGTGGAGATCTAAAGAGATAATACATGTAAAGCACTTGGCAAACCTTCAAGTGCTATATGTATTATTTGCCAGGATTGTTTTGGGGAAAGCACTTTGTAAACCTTGAAGATAAGTGGGAATGTAAGTTACATATATATGAGTTACAAACAGAAAAGGGTGGCATTGGCAAATATAGGGGAATCAGTTCTAGATTTGACATTCTAGATATGCTTTGAGTTTATTTTATTGGAAATATTATTTATTTTTTCCAATTACATGTAAAGATAGTTTTCAACATTCATTTTTTAATAAAATTTTGATATCCAAACATTTTCTCTCTGTCTTCCCCCCTTTGACTATCCTCAAGAGAGCAAGCAATCTGATACAGGTGGTATGTGAGTAATCATGTAAAGATATTTCCACATTAGTAATGTGAAACAGAACAAAAGGGAAAAGCCATGAAAAGCAAAAAAAAGTGAAAATAGTATGCTTTTATATGTATTCAGATTCCATAGCTATTTCTCTGCATGTGGTTAGCATTTTCTATAATGAGCCTTTTGAAATTGTCTTGAATCATCAGATGGCTGAGAAGAGCTAAGTCAATCATAGTCCATCATCAAAAAATGTTTCTGTTAGATGTACAATGTTCTCTTGGTTATGCTCACTTCACTCAGCATCAGTTCAGGTAAGTCTTTCCAGGTTTTTCTGAAATCTGCCTGCTCATCATTTCTTCTAGGACAATAGTATTCTATGATATTCATATATGGCAACTAATTCAGCCATTCCCCAATTGATGGGAATCCCCTCAATTTCCAATATTTTACCACCACGAAAGGGGCAGGTATAAATATTTCTGTATATGTAGGTCCTTTCGCCTTTTTTTATATCTTTGGGATACAGACCTAGAAGTGATACCATTGGATCAAAGTGTATGCACAGTCTGATTGTCCTTTAGGTATAGTTCCAAATAGTTCTGTAGAATGGTCAGATCAGTTCACAATTTCACCAAAAATGCATCAGTGTTCCAATGTAGTCACCTCTTCACCAACATTTATCATTTTCTTTTTATATCATAGTAGCCAATGTGATAAGCGCGAGACAGTACCTCACATGTCTCACTAGAGACATGCATGTCTCTGATAGTTATTTAGAGTGATTTTTGTATTACTAGGGATAGCTTTAATTTACTCATCTGAAAATTACCAGTTCATATCCTTTGATCATTTATCCATTTAGGAATGACTTTTGTTCTTAGCAATTTGACTCAGTTCACTATTTCTTTGAGAAATGAGGTCTTTGTCATAAACACTAACTGTAAACATTATTTCCCATATTTCTGCTTTCCTTCTTATCTTTGTTTCATGGGTTTTATTTGCCCAAAACCTTTTTAATTTCATCAAAATTATCCATTTTGCATTTTATAAATTTCTCTATCTTTTGTCTTGTCAAAAAATTTTCCATTTTCCATAGATCTGACAGGTACTTTTTCTTGCTCTCCTAATTTGCTTATATTATCACCCCTTATGTAACCAGTTTGACCTTATTTTTGTATAAAATGCCAGTTGTTGATCTACGTCCAGATTCTGCCATAATATTTTCCAGTTTTCCCAGTCATTTTTGTCAAATACTGAGTTCTTATCATAGAGACTAGAGTCTTTGGACTTATCAATGAGTAGCTTGTATCATGGAGTACTCATGATTTATTGCTGTGTCTTGTGTATCTAAACTACTCTATTGATTTATCACTGCATTTCTTAGTCAGTACCAAGTAGCTTTGAAGATTGTCATTTTATAATATAGTTTTAGAATTGGTAATACTAGTCCACTTTCCTTTCCATTAATTCCGTTGCCATTATTTTCGTTTTTTCTTCCAGATGAATATTTTTATTATCTTTTCTAGCTCAATCAAATAATTTTTGGTAATTTGATTGGTATGACATTGGATTGATAAGTTAATTTAGGTGGAATTGTCATTCTTATTGTTACCTTGAACTACCCTTGAGCAATTAATATTTTTCCAGTTGTTTGGATCTGATTGTATTTGTGAGAAAAAAAAGTTTTTGTCATTCTGTTCATATAGTTCCTGGGTTTGTCTTCATAGGTAGCCTCCTAAATATTATATATATATATATATATACCTATATATATAGATATAGATAGATATAGGTATATATAGATATAGATATATTGTCTGCAATTATTTTAAATGGTGTTTCTCTTTCTTATCTCTTGTTGATGAGCTTTTTTGGTAATTATAGAAATGCTGATAAGTTATGTGGGTTTACTCTATATCCTGGAACTTTGTAAACTTAATTATTTCAGGTAGCTTTTTCATTGAATCTCTAGGATTCTCTAAGTATATCATCATATCATCTGCAAAGAATTTTGTTTCCCCATTGCTTATTCTAATACCTTTAATTTCCTTTTTTACTCATTGTTAAAACTACCATTTCTAGTATAACATTGAGTAATAGTGGTAATAATAAATATCCTTTTTCACCCCTGATTTGATGGAAAGATTTCTAGGTTATTCCCATTACAGATAATGCTTTTTGATTACTTAAAGTGGATACTATACATCATTTTCAGAAAAGCCCCACTTAATCCTATGCTCTCTCTCTTTTTTTAATAGGAATGCATGCTGTATTTTCTCAAAAGCCTTTTCTGCATCTCTTGAGGTAATCATACAATTTCTGTTAGTTTTGTAGTTGATATGGTCAATTATGTTGATAGCTTTATAATATTGAACCAGCCTTGAATTCCTGTTATAAATCCCATCTGGTCATACTGCTTTATTTTGGTGAAAAATCGCTGTAATTTCTTTGCTAGCTTGTGTTAAAAATTTTGCATTAATAGTCATTAAAGAAATTTGTCTATAATTTCTCAGATTTGACTCTACCTTTTTGTATATTATTGGAATTAATTGTTCATTAAATAATTGGTAGAATTCACCTTCAAATCCATCTGTCCCTGGAGAGTTTTGCACAGGAAGCTCATTGATGGGTTGTTCATTTTTTTCTAAAATGAGATTATTTAAATATTTTATTTCTTTTCTGTTAATCTGGGCAATTTATAATTTTGTAAATACACATTCATTTCACTTAGATTGTCTGATTTATTGGCATAGATAGGCAAAATAGTTTCTAAATTCTCTTAATTTCTTTGTCATTGGTGGTGAAGTTACCCTTTTTTGGTACCGATAATTGTGTTTTCTTCTTTTTTTTTAATCTAAATGACCAAATAATTATCTATTTTATTTTTTCCCATAAAAGTATATGTTGATTTTATTTTTTAGTTCAGTAGCTTTCTTACTTCCAATTTTATTCATATTTCTTTTGACTTTTAGATTTCCAATTTGGTGCTCAGTTTGGGATTTTTTTTTTGGAAGAGGTAAGACCAGGGGATTGTGCCCAAGGTCACAGAGCTCTTAAGTATCTAGTGTCTCAGAACCAGTTTAAACTTAGGTCCTCCTGACTCCAGTGTTGGTGTTCTATTCACTATGGTGCTCTATATCACTATACTCTATTCCCCTAGCTGCCCCAATTTTAATTTTACCTTAATGTCTGTACTCAACTGAGGGTATATGTTATTTCCTTATTGAGCTAAATCCTATGGGAGTAAGCTTCAAAGTATTCTCATCTCTTCCCTTCTCACCCTCTACTATAATTGGTCTTTCATGCCTCTTCATGTGATATAATTTACCTCATTCTGAGTCTCCCTTTCCTCTTCTCCCAGTACCATTCTTTTTTTCCACCTAATTTTTTTTTAATATCATCACATAAAAGTCTGCTTATACCCACACCCTCTTTCTATTTATACTTCTTCAAACAACCGTAACAGAGTCACAGTTCTAAAGAGTTACAAGTATTGTCTTCCCATGTAGGTATGTGCAGTTTAACCTTTTTGAATAGCATTTTTTTCTTCCCTGTTGACCTTCTTATGCTTTACTTCAGTCTTATATTTGGGGATTGAGTTTTCTGTTCAGGTTTAGTCTTTTCATCAGGATAATCTGAAAATTTCTTTGATCGGCATTCAGACTCCATAGTTATTTCTCTAGATTTAGATAGCATTTTCCATCATAAGTTTTTTGGAATTGTCTTAGATCACTGCATTGCTGAGGAGAACTGAGTGTAGCAAAGTTGGTCAGTGCATGATGTTGCTGTTACTGTGGACAATATTTTCCTGATTCTACTCACTTCACTCAGCATCTGTTTAAGTAAGTCTTCCTAGATTTTTCTGATGTCTGCCTGCTCATCCTTTCTTATGGAAAAAATAGTATTCCATTACATGCATACACCACAATTTGACCCAATTGAAGGGCATCCCCTCAATTTCCAATTCTCTGCCACCACAAAAAGAGCTACTATAAATATTTTTGTTCGTGTGGGTCTGTTTTCCATTGTTAATGATCTCTTTGGGATACAGACCAAGATGTGGCATTTCTGGGTCAAAGTTTTGTAGCCCTGTAGGCATAGTTCCAAATCATTCTCTGTAATGGTTGAATTAGTTCACAACTCCACCAACAAATGCATTAGTGTTCAAATTTTCCCACAAATTCTCCAACCCTTATCATTTTCCTGTTTTGTCATATTAGCCAATCCAATAGGTGTGATGTGATACCTCAGAGTTGTTTTTAATATGCATTTCTCTAATCAGTTGTGTTTTAAAGCATTTTTTCTTCTTAAGACTATAGAAAGTTTTAATTTCTTCATCTGAAAACTACTTGTTCATATCCTTTGATCATTTGTTGATTGGGGAATGACTTGTATACTTATAAATTTGATTCAGTCCTCTATATATTTTGAATATGAGTCCTTCATGAGGGACATTGCCTCTAAATTTTTTACCCCAGTTTTCTGCTTCCCTTCTAATCTTGCTTACTTTGCCTTATTAGTGCAAAAGTTTCTTTTTTCTGATTTTGTATTTTATTTTTCCCAGTTACATGTAAAACAATTTTAACTTCCTTCACTCTTTCTGCAAGTTCTGCTATGCTAGTTCTCCTCTTTGCCCTGAGACTTCCCCCTAGGAATGCAACCCAGATTCGAATATGGGCAAAGCAATGGAGTACTGCCTTAGTGCTAGCAAAGAGTGCGCAGTAATCTCCTTCTGACCAGTCTTTTGATCCCCTTACAGTCTGTGGGCTGAGAGCTGGAAGCAAACCTGATTGTTCCTGATTCAGTCACTCCTGTGGTCTGCTCCTGTTTGCTGGGGCCAGGGCTATGCTAGCGTAGCCTGTGCTAGAATGCACTCCACTCTCAGCCATCTCCAATAGACCTTTCCTGCTGACCTCCTAAGTTTTCTTTGACATCTGTGGGCTTAGAAGTCTGCAAAACTTCTCTTCTGCCAGTGAATCAGTCAGTCACCCAGAGGCCTGCTCTAAGTTTCCTTGGGCCCAGCCTGCTCTGGAATGCTCTACTCTCTCTCCCTGGTGCAACAGACTTTCTTTGTTGACTTTCCATGCTGTCTTGGGCTGGAAATTTGTTTCACTCTGTCTTGTTATGGGTTCTGCTGCTCTAGAATTTGTTTAGAGCATTTTTAAAGGTATTTAGGGGTACTTTAAAGGGGGTTGGGGGAGATCTCAGGTGAATCCCTACCTTTACTCTGCCATCTTGGATCCACCCCAGAACCTCTATGTTCTAAAAAATATTTGTTGTAGCTTTCTTTGTGGTGGAAAATAACTGGAGAGTGCAGGCATGCCCATCAATTGGGGAATGACCGAACAAGTTGTGGTACACGATTATGATGGAATACTATAAGAAATAAGAAAAATACTATAAGAAATGATAGCTCAATGATCTTAGAAAAACATGGAAAAACTTGCACAAAATAATAAGGATTGAAATGAGGAGAACCAAGAGAACCTTGTACAGAGTAACAATAAGATTGTTTTAAGAACGACTTTGGGAAAATAAGTTATTTTTTATATTACAAATACCCAAATAAAGTATAAAGAACATATGAAGAAAGACACTATCTACATCTAGAGAAAGAACTGATAAATAGAGCTATGAATAGAATAATTCTAAATATCCAATTTTGTCTAATGGTGGCCATTTATTGGGTGGGGGTGTGAGAGAAAAAAAGGGAAAAAAGAAATTTACAAGAAAATTTTGTTGTGTATTTGAAAGAAATAGCAAGTGCATAATAGATCTGCAGTTTCAAGTACAATAAAAACTTTTTTTTAATTATGGAAATGCTTGTTTTATTCCATGAATTAAAAAAAGACAATGGAAGGTTTTGGGGAATTATTCTAATCATACCATTTTGGTCTTCTTGATTTCTTTGGTTTTACTTTCATAATGGCTTTAAGGAATTTGTGTTTGTGTGTGTGTTGGTGTGTACATCAGAATGATACAAAGAACTTGGAAAAAGGAGAATTTGTTTTTGTTTCAAATATATAGTTTCACTTTAATAACACAGAACTGGAGGGAGTGAGGATGCAGGGATGGAAACTGAAGTTATTTGTGTTCTCCTAAGATAGAACTACCTCCACCCATGGGAATCACAACTTATCTTTAACTTAATCTTATTTGCACATGATACACAATCCACACGTGTGTGGGACTAAATGCAAGTGTAGGTGTTTCTGACTCTACTGAAATTTTACTCTCTCATCATTATGTCAAGCTGCCTCTCAGAAGATAATTATTGGTGGATTTCAGCAACAACAAAAAGAAAAACAAAAATGAAAACAATCGTGCCTGAGGATAGACCGAGAGTTTAATGTTCTCAAGATAATATGTAGTAAAGCCTCAGTGATTTGGAATAATGTTGTGAGAAGGCCAGTCTGACTTAAGTGAAAAGAACTGTGAAATATTTTAAAAAATATTTAATTTTATTTCATTTAATTATAGACAATAACAATAACTCAAATGAACAAAGCACTAACAAGTGAGGCCTTATAGGACTGGTTCTAATGACTAGAGAGGAATTAATTTGTAATTGGCTAGATGCAAATAAATGCCACTAAAGTTACTTTGAAAGCTTTAAAAACAATTGTGTTTTCTCAATCAGGCTAATGTTCCTCCTGCCAGTTATAATTATACTACTAATTTTCTTAATGTACCAACCCCATAGAGTTGTTATGGGAAGCAAAAGAGAAATAAGAAATGAGTTAATGAAAGCTAAGACCTAGGTGGTTAGCGATCATGCACAATATTAACCGTATTCAGATTACTAAAAAAATAGAGAAAACAACAACAACAACAAAAAAACTTTTTCTTTACCATAACGTTTGGAATTTGGCTTTGTTGTTGTTCAATTATTCAGTCATATCCCACTCTTTATGATCCCAAGGGCCATACCATTACAGCTCCTTTTGTTTTCCATTTTGTCCGTGGGGTTTTCTTGACAAAGATAATGGAATCATTTGCTATTTCCTTCTTCAGTAGACCTCTTTTTTTTTGTCAGACCTCTCCATTATGACCTCTCTGTCTTGAGTAACCGTGCAAGTATAGCTCATAGTTTCATTGAGTCATGCAAGCCACTCTGCCATGACAAGGTAATGATTGAAGAGGGAAATAATAAAATCAGAATTCATATGGAAATTCAAAAAGTAATACGATTTTTTAATGTTTTAAGTTTCAAGTTTACATATATTAATTCTATTTAAGTCATCATTTCTTTGACTTTTTCTTCCTGCATTTTTCTTTGTCCCTCATTTTCTTCCTTTTTCTTCCTCATTTTGTTTTTCTCTCTTTTGAATCTTTTTCTCTCTCTTCCTTTCTCCCTTTCTTTTTTCTCATTTTTCTTTTCTATTATTCCTTTTCTCTTCATTTTAGTTCCTCTCTGTCTCTCTTTCTCTCTCTGTCTCTCTCTTCCTCTCTCTCTGTCTCTGTCTCTCTGTCTCTCTCTGTCTCTCTCTGTCCCTGTCTCTGTCTCTCTGTCTGTCTCTCTCTCCTCTCCCTTTCCTTCTCTCTCCCTTTCCTTCTCTCTCTTCCTCTGTCTCTCTTTCTCCCCCAGGAAATCAAAGTGACATCTCAAGTCAGTATTCCTGATTACTTGTGGCCAGGCCAGAAGCAGGTGTTTTTGAGAGGTGGGACATATCCAGGAATGCAGAGTTAGAAGCATGCCAGGTGCAGAACTGTATAATTTCTCTCTTTTCCAATGAATTACATTAGTTATTACTCACATTAATATAGCATGTAACAATTTTAAGTGCTTCTATCATAAAAATCTTATGAAGTAGGCAACATAATTTTATTTTTAGGGCTCTGCACCTGTGATTTTATTGATGTGATGAATTCTCAATGTGGAAACTCCTTCCTTGGATACAAATCATTAACTTTCCTGTAACCCATAGGCTCAGAGAACTGAGTGTGCCACTGAAGTTAAAATATATTGCCAATGCTCATATGGCTAACATGTGTCAGAAGCAGAACTAGAACTGAGATCTACTGACTCCAAAGTCAATCCTCTACATACTCTGCCACATTGCTGCTTTGTTGATGTAAATATTATTATTCCCATTTTACAAATGTGGAAACTGAGGTTAGAGAGGCCAAATGACTTTCCTACATTCTCATAGCAAGCAAATGACAGATTGATGACTTAAGCCAGAGGCTCTTAACTTTTTTTTTTTTTGGGGGGGGGGAGGTAGGACAATTGGGGTTAAGTGACTTGCCAAAGGTCGCACAGCTAGTAAGTGTTAAGTGTCTGAGTCTGGATTTGAACTCAGGTCCTCCTGACTCCAGGGCCGATGCTCTATTCACTGTACCACCTAGTCACCCCTGAGCCTCTGAACTCCTAACTCCGTGTTCTTTTGAACACACTGCACTGCCTGTCGTTTACTTTCATCAGAGCCCTCCTCCTATCCATCCCCTTCTTGATCCCATACAGACATAAATACCTGGGGGTAAAAATGGTTACAATAAACTTTCCTATTGCCTTATAAAAGAGGAAAGGTAAAGAAAAAAAGTTGTTTTATTGTTCATGACTTCATGGAAGCAGAAAAAATATTCAGATCCTTAGAAGAAAAGAAATAAGTTTTGCACCCAGAAGGGTATCAAATATCCCCAAAGCTTCTCAAGTCCCAAGGCCCAGGAAAGAGAAGCTGGGAATTCATTCATAAAGTGGCTGCCAGCACAAGTGCTGTCTGGATAACCTTGACAAATTGGGTCAGGTAGAAGTGCCTGCCTGTGAGTGATGTAGAGAAGAGATAAAAAGATACTTCCAGATTCTGACCCCTGCTCCTTCCAATTTTATGTTAACACAGTAGAGTTATTTTCTTTTTCCTCCCAAGGGAAAACAAACTGCAAAGTCAGAGCATCTCTTGTTCACCATTTATGGAAACGTTTTCAAATTCACTGCTGGATGTTCCAGATCAGAAAAAAATGGATAGTGTCCTCATGTCTCAAGTCTGAAAAAGAACAGAAGTTTCTGGGAATGAAAACAATGAAGGTCAAGATTGTCTTACTCTGTCAATAAAATGCCTACTGGAAAACTTTGGCCAGCACTTTGCCCATGGGCGGAAAATGTCTTTGCAGAGCAAAAATATTCAGAAACAGAGTCTGGACAGAAGTCTACCTAAAGCAATATTTCCTACAAAATAAATCAATGCAATCACTTGTTAGTCAAATTGACAGCATTTCCTGTCTGCTCAGGTTGGACATAGCTGCTTGTGGTCTGTGGTTCAAAGACCTGGCTACTGTTGTTTCTGCTCCTATACCTCAGGATGTCAGGATAATAGTTGAGGCAGAAGCATCCATTAACATGCAACCTTAAAGTTGAATTAGGAAAAACAAGAGCAAGATCGATCCTCTGTTTACCAGGTGCAAGAGAGGCAGGAGAGTAGAGATTAGTCTTCTCTGCCTTTAAGTAGAGGAGAAGGAACTTTAGAGACAAAACCCAAATCTGAGAGATCTGAAAATGGTACAAAGCAACTCTATCAACATATCCTGAATGTGGTAGTGATGGTGGAGATGGTGGTGGAGCCAAGATAGTGGAGAGAAGTCAAGATGTTACTGGAGCTCTCCCCGTTTTCCCTCATAAACTATTAAATCAAGCTTCTATAAGAATTCAGGAGTGACCGAATCCACAAAAAATACAGAATGCAACAATATTCTAACATAAGATAACTTAGAAGGACTTCAGGAAAGGTCTGTCTCACTTGGGTAAAAAGGGAGTGTAGCTTAGCATAGACAGTGTCTTGGAAGCCAAACAGAGACTCTTAGCTACAGCACAGATTAGCCCCCAATACCCTGTGATCCTGGTTCAGTAGGCCAGTGGTAGAGCAGGCCAGTTATAAGGACTCCAACCCCAGGGTGGCAGGCAAACTACCAGCCCCAGAGCACAAGGCACAACAGGTACAACTAGATCAGGCCACCCTAGTGCAGTAGGCAAGCCACCAGCCCCAGAGGCCCCAGCACAGAAAGTCATTGACCAGGCCCTTGTCTCCCAGTGCAAGAAGCTTGGGACAGTGCCCACTGTACCTCAGGAGAAGAGGTCTACTTTTAAAAATGAGCAAAATACAAAAAAGTGCTTTAATCATAGTGGAAGAGAAGATCCAAATACAAACTTAAAAAAACACAACAATTTCAAAATGTCCACATGTGAAGCCTCAAAGAAGAATATGAATTGATCTCAAGCCCAAAAAGTCATCTTGGGAGAGTTCAAGAAGGATTTTAAAAATCAAGTAAGAGAAGTAGAAGAAAAAATGGGAAAAGAAATGATAGTTATACAAGAAAGTTATGAAAAAAGAATCCACAGCTTGGGAAAGAAAACACAAAAAAATTGACAGAGGAAAACAATTCTTTAACAAAAAAAATTGGCCAAATTGGAAAAAAAAATTCACTGAAGAAAAATAACTCCTTTTAAAGTAGAATTGGAAACATGGAAAAGGAGGTACAAAAGTTAAATGAAGAAAATAACTCTTTAAAAATTAGAATTGGGCAAGTGGTGGCAAATGACTTTATGAGACATTTACTCTCAAAACTCTGTCTCTGACTTCTTGCCTAAGCTCCTCTGTCCCCAATTGTCTCCAACTGTCAGACTAACTCTCTACCAGCTTCTTCTCTGTGGGCTCCACTTTTCTTCAGAAACTCCTCCCACCATAGGCTCTATGTGATTACATTGAGCCCCTCAGGGGCAGAGTTTATCTTCACTGCAGGGGAGGTCTTCAAACTTCCCCCAGATCTTTTAAGGGGCAGGGAAGATCTTCAAATTCCCATTACATTTGGCCCCAATACCTTTCATGTCCCTTACATTGCAAAAATGCCTTAACAATAAATGAGAGTTTAGGGATAAGTGGTGGAAAAACTGGTGTCAACAGAACTTTGCAACAATATAACAGGTTCAATAGAAAAACTTTGCTCATAAAACACTAGTTTAGGGTGGGTGCTTGGGCCCAAGCACCCCATCCTTACCACCTCGAACGAATGGGGCTCAAAATCTTGGGGCAAGGGACAAAGGTCTCTTCCCTAAAGCCACTTCAAGCTGACATTGGACGTAGAGCTGTCCCTGATTCAAGAGGTCTCATTAGAGAGGTCAGTGCTTTAGCTGTCATCCAGAGCTTGGTCAATGCCAGTTCCAAAAGGTCCAATTTAAAAGGTCAGTTCTTTAGCTGTCATCTGGAACTTGGTTGATTCCAGGTCCAGAAGTGGCACATCACAGTCATGGACAGGTGATAACATCTGGCTTAAGAAATCAGGCATCTGCAGGTGGAGGGTACCAAACCTGCAGAAAACAAATCTCACAAACAAGTTTAACAGACAAAACTCCAAAAAGAGACAAATATAGGGTAAGCCATACTTCTGGAGTCCATGGACTCACTATCATAAACTCATTCATGGTAGAATACATAAATTAAGGGTACAATTTGGCAATTATCTTCTCCTGAATAGACAATAGCTACAATATTGTCTTTCCCATATGCTATAATCTCTGCAGCCTTTGGAACATCATCTGGTTTCCACTTTACCCATACTTTAGCTTCCAATTTTATTCTACTAGTAGAACCAAATTCTTTAGTTCTTCTGCTAGTTATTTCAGAAGGAGGGTCTGTTTTCACAAGTGGTATTGTTTCACAAGGAATAATAATCACTTTAACTATTCTATCATTTTTACATAACTGTATGGGTTCTTCCCCCAAATTCTGCGATATTACAATAATTTTTCCTTGATAATTAGAATCTATTACTCCAGCCAATACATGTATACATCAAACTGCTAAACCTGATTTGGGTAATATCCATCCAAAATGATCCTGCCAAACCAGGTGTCCCTGAATATGGTGCTGAGACATCTTGCCTCATAGTCCAATACTCAATATTTGGGATCTTATGTGTCTGCTATTTTCTAATTTGCAGATTTGGGGTCATTATTCTGGCTAGAGGTGTACTTTCTCCCAATGGTCTATTATTCAAATTATGTAAAGCAGTGAACAAATTATCTTTTCAATGTTAATACAAATCATTAAAACTTAACCTCCTTAACTGTTCTTTCAATAATCCATTCATTCTCCACGTCCCATCTGATTTTCATACTGGCCAAACAAGATTATTCCACTGTGTGATTGTAGAGACTAACACCTCTGCTTCACCATATTCCTTTATACTATAGGCAATTTCATCTTGCCCACCTGCCACACAATACTGCTTTAAAGTAATTACTTCAGAAGGCTCAGGTAAAGTGACAGGGTCCATTTTCATTTTTCCCACTAAAACTATATTCATTCTTATCTTCCTTACTGCAAACTGGTATCTTCCTTCTGGTAAATTCAGAGTCATACCTCTCAATATTTCAATTCCAATGATGTATTCAGGAATGGGTAAAATGACCAGAGTATATTCTTTCTTAGGTAATTGTCCAATTATCATGATTAGTTTTATTTGTCTGGGTGATATTTCAGCTCTTCCTAGTCTGTGATGGTAATAGGAGTTCCATGCTTAAATATATCAGGGTTCCCATGAATGAGGGAGGCCTCCGCCCCAGTATCTAACAAGGCCTTGGTTACAGTATTTGGTCCATTTTTCCAATATATAGTCAAATTAATATAGGGTCTACAATCTTTTCTGTGCATTTCTTTAATCTGAGCTGCGGCTTGGCTAATTTCCTATTCTTCCTGAAGGTGTGATGAACTTGAATACAATGGTTCAGGAGCGTCTGTAGGGGCAGTTCTCTCTTCTCTATTCTGTCTGACATTAAGCCCCTTATCACCATACATTTTATATAGTTCATTAGTTGGAATACCATCATGTTTTTCTAAAATCAACCTCTGTTCTCAACAGAGCAGTAAACAATTCTTTTCCTGGCAATCTCTTCTGACTTTGAATCCACTGGCCATTTAACTTTTCTCTCACAAGGAAATTTATTATTTTTCCATTCTACTAAGTCACTAAGCTGTGAAATCTTATCTAGCACCTCTGAAAGAGGGTTCCCTATTTTACCAATTAGTAGAGTCAGAAGTAGGTGCTTATAAGCAGGAGGAGCTGTCTTCATCATGATATTTCTATGAGGAACTGCTAAGGGGATTTCTTAATATATATCTGCATCTCCAACCATGATAGCAGTTTTCATTACTTCTTCTTTCCACTTTCTCATGAAGTCTCTAAGTGAGTACCAGGGTCTGTCTCCACTTGGCCACATGGAAACAGTGGGATATATTCTATTGCATCCAGAAGCAGCTAAAGCTAACAGATTGGTTGTATCATTACCTCCTGCCAAATGAAAATCTCTAAAAGCTTGCTGGACTTAGAATTCTGGCAAATACTTATACATTGAAACAGTTCAGTTTATGTAGTACTATCCCAGCAGCTCCATCATCAGTAACTCTTACCATCTAAGACACTAAGGTTCTCCCATTCTTTGGGTGAACCTGCTCAAAATATCAGTAATCTCCTGTTGACTGAAATCCTTAAGTATCTCCTTAAACATTGCTTGTCCTCCTTGACTCTCCTGCCTTCTCAATATGGGGCATGCTTCTGTGCTTGTAAAAGCTTCACCATGAAGCAAGGTATTGCTTAACATTGTATCATTCTGTATTACACACATACTTTTTTGGGAGTCATTGTCATAGCAACTAGGTTCGGCCTTTACCAAAGCTGTATGAACTTTCCTCCTGTTACTTTTTTGCTTCTTTTTCTGAGACAAATTTACAACAGCCCTCTCTTCCCAACTGAGACTCAGCTTGCTCTTCTAAAGGAGGTCTCAAATTCTGGCACTTAGCCAACTCTTGTAACAGCTTGTCTCTGCTTTTATACACAATCCAGTAGCCTGTCAACAAGACCCAGCCTCTTCTACTCACTGCCTCAAGCTCTCTCCCAGGTTTTATTGGTATATTTTTTCAAACATATTTCTAAATCTCTAGCTTCTCCCTGCTGCAGTCTCTGTTCCCAGTTTTCCAGAGTCCTGTACTTTTAGACCACACTCTTGCTAAGGAGGCATAAGGCAAATCTTCCCATCCTGGGACAGCCTTTCTTCTTCTAAATTCCTTCTGCCTCCAACTAGAGGTCCAATATTTCGTGATCCCATCCTTGTTGCCAAATGTAGTGCCAATGCAATATTTACAGCGCCCATGGTTAGATTAAAGACCATATAGCATGATGTTTGATTGCAAAATATGTCAGATTCTCCAGATAGAGGGTAAGGTTGAAAGATTTAAACACCAAAAAACTGAATCCCTAAATCAGTAAGCTGAAGTACCAAAGATATTTTAAAGCCATAATAATGCTGAGAGCCACAACATCCTTTAGCCTTCCCACAAACCCATACAAGATCAATGTTTACTCACAAAACTCTCTATTTGACTCCTTGCCTAAGCTCCTCTGTCCCCAACTATCTCCAACTGTCGCCATTTGACAGATTTGCTCTCTACCAGCTTCTTCTCTGTGGGCTCTGCTTCTTCTCAGGAAACTCCACCCACCACAGGCTCTATGTGACTACATTCAGCCTATCAGGGTGCAGAGTTTATTTTCACAGCAGGGGAGGTCTTCAAACTCTACCCAGGTCTATTAAGGGGCAGGGAAAATCTTCAAATTACCATTGCCATTACAGTGTGATAGAAGGGAGGGCAAACTGGGGGAAGGAGTAAGCAGTATGCATGCCATCTTGGAGTGGGGTCAGGAGGGAAGATATGGGGAGAAAATTTGGAGCTCAAATTCTTGTGGAAATGAATGCTGAAAACTAAAAATAAATAAATTGATGTTTTAAATGAGAAGATGGTACTTGTAACTCTTAAAAACTGCATATCTAACTTGATTATATAAAATTAAAAAAAAGTTTTTGCACAAACAAAATTAATTCAACCAAAATAATAAAGAAAGCATAAAACTGGGGGGAAAATTTGCAACAAGTAACTCTGATAAAGCCTCATTTCTCAAGTTTATAAAGAAGTGAATCAAATTCATAACAATATGAGACATTCCCCAATTGATAAATGGTCTGAGGATATGCACAGGCACTTTTCAGAGGAAGAAATTAAAGCTACCTATAGTCACAGGAAAAAAATGGTCTAAATAATTATTGATTAAAGAAATGCAAAAGTCTGAGGTACTACTTCACATCTATCAGATTCGCTAATATGATAGAAAAGGAAAATGATAAATGTTGGAGAAGATGTGGGAAAATTGGAACGCTAATGCATTGTTGCTGAAGATTTGAACTGGTACAACCATTCTAGAGAGCAATTTGGAACCATGGCTGAAGGGCAATCAAACTGTATATACCCATTGATCCAGCAATGCTATTACTAGGCCTATATCCCAAAGGTGGCTTTTTTTTTTTTAAAGGAAAGGGACCTACATAAACGAAAACATTTGTAGCAGCTCTTAACATGTTGGCAAAGAGTTGGAAATTGAAGGAATACCCATCAGTTTGGGAATGGCTGAACAATTGTAGTATATGAATATAATGGAATACTATTGTGCTATAAGAAATAATGAGCAGGCAGATTTTAGAAAAACATGGAAAGACTTCCATGAAGTGATGCTGAGTGGAGTGAGCAAAAGGATTTATTACATGCCACTAAACTGCAACACATTCTACTAAGACCTGGGGATGAAAATTAAAAGATGAGACACTACTTGCCCTTAAGGAACTTATAGCATACAGCATTTCAATTACCTTCCTAGTCCTAAGTAATATACATCTTTTGTGGTAGCCTTGGATTTTAATAGCTCTTTTTGACCAGCTTATCAAGTATTGACCCATATTAAGTTTTCTGACCACTAAAATTTCATCTTATATTAGAGTATTTGAGCGATAGAATTTTTCTATGCCCCATCTTATCTCAAAAGCCCATTTTAAGTTATGTATTTTTAAAGGTCATTTGCTTAAAATTTATTTCATTTCTAGTTTTCTTTCTCCCATATCCATTTAATGAGCCAATCCTTGCCTGACTGAACCTGTTTTGTGAATATCCAAAATGAAGTCTCAACTAAGCACTTCAAGTGTTATGCAGCAAAACTCCCTTATGAAAAGAAATGCATGCCTCCCACTCCCTCTTTATCAACAAGCCTATCCATAGGTTCAAAAAGTGAGCACATATGCTTTTCATGCGCAATTTGCTTCTTCTGTTCTTATTTCTTTGAATGAAGAGGTGTGAGGTGGAGGAGAGCACACAGTTGGAACAATTACGGTTGGTTCTGAAAACAGCAGGCTTCACATTTCATCTGCTAGAAAGCCAGGAAGAATGTGAAGGCGTAACACTTTCAATATGCATCCCATAGTTGGAGTCCCATTGTTTCTTCTATAAATGCAAATAGTTTTGACTAATCTGTTCTGTGTAACTCAACCCAGCCCTTCTTTCTACTTACTGCTAGAGTTCCATGTCCCTTGCTGGGAGAAGACCCTCTCCACAAGAGAATGTTTGGAATAATCAAGGAAAGGAGTCATTTGAGCACCAAATCTCCTTTTACTCCAAGTTGTTGAAAGAATTGTCAAAATTCCATTTTCTTTATAATTAAACTTCTTCAAAAATACCACAAAATCCATTTTGAATGCTGACTCCTACTCTCTATCATAACACAGCCTTTCATTATAATCATGGTGAGACTTTGCCCTCATACAGCAATATTAGAAAGAAATAAGAGGCAAAGAAGAATCTGGGGGAAGGGGAAAAGTCTGCCAGTCTCTTGGCATGCCGTTTCCCTGTTACTAGTTTTCAGGCACTCAATGGAAGACACTTCAAATACAAAGAGATTATGTTGTTGAGGTACTGGGAAATGAATTTTTTTTTGAGCTGTGAATTTTCATTTTATTTTTTTCTTTGTAATCTATTTATTTATTTGTTTTCAACATTCATTTCCACAAGATTTTATGTTGCAAATATTCTCACCATCTCTCCCCTATCCCCACCCCAAGAGGGCAAGCATTCTGAATACCCCTTCTCCCAATATGCCCTCTCTTATATCCCCCATCCCCCACTTATTTTCTTGTAGAGCAAGATGGAAAATGAAATCATTTTTAAAGAATAACAACAAAGAGGGGTGGCCAGGATTGCACAGTGAGTAAGAGCACCGGCCCCAGAGTTGGGATGACCTAGGATCAAATCTAGGCTCAGATACTTAGCACCAGAAACACCTGGCCATGTAACCTTGAGCAAGTTACTTAACCCCAATTGTTTAGGGGCGGTCAGGTGGCTCAGCAAGTAAGAGCACCAGCCCCAGTGTCGGGATGACCTGGAATTGAATCTGGGCTCTGATACTTAGCACCACACCCAGAAATAACTG